>NW_005841989.1:882348-910135 GCF_000455745.1 Alligator sinensis
AGCTTTTATGGGTTGTCCAAGGAGAAAGCATAGGCTGCTGCAGCTGGAGCACAGAGAGCCAGGATCTCACAACTCAACTTCCTCCAGCAGAGCCTGAGAGCCGTGGAGCTACTGCTTGAAGGACGGTGTGTGTATGTGTGAATCTGTGTTCTGGGATTGTCATCAGAATCTCTTTCCTGAGCCAAAACTATTTGGCAAGTTCAAGTCAGTTTACCAATAGTTTGGGGTCAACCAGGGCCACATTTTCCAGAGATTAATTTTTTTCCCATCCCTTTCCCACAACACCCAAAACAGGAGTTCCTCACTCCTAGCCCTGATTCCCTCCCCTTCCTCCCCCAGCACCTTTTTTTGCTGAAGGGAGGATGAACTGTTTTCAGGTGTTGGTTCTATTCAAATTCTCCCTGGGTGCATCTACACATGCACTTTACTGTAGAGTAGGCTAATTAGCTCCATAGTAAAGCGTCACTGTTTACGCATGCACCAGTAGAAGGGCACAGTAAACTAATTAATGCTTCTGTAAGATAGTACTGTCGAGAACAATACTATTTTATGGTGGAGTAGTTTACTGTGCCAAAACGCACCTGTAGACGGTGACCAGGGGTATAAATTGCACAGTCAGTCCAGCCAGACAAGGGCCTGCTCCATCCCAGCTCAAATTGTTGCTGTCCAGGGCACGCGTGTAGACGCTGCTCCTGGGAGCAGTTGACTCCAGCTCAAACTGCTCTGGAGTTTATTCTAACATATTAATTGTACCTGTAGATGCACCCCCTATGTGTCACTAGGCTGAAGCAGAAGTGGCAGGGAGATAAATATGTGAGCCCACTCAAGCTGTAGGGCTGAGTACCTGGGGATGTTTCTCATCGGCTGTCTTTGAGGGCAGGAGGAGGAGACAGTAGGAGTTGTCTTTCTTTCTGAGTGTTCACTGTTGGATGAGTTAATGTCTGAGACACTGCACTGACTTTCACTAAAGTGGCTTGTTGTATGGTCAGGGTCCCGGCTTGGGTTGCATAGCAGCCGGGCACAGAGAGGCAATTCAGCCCTACCTGGGCATTGCAACAATGCGAGTCAGTGCTCGCAGCAGTAATAGTAGTATGGTATGGCAGGTATGAGACCTGGTGCAGGGCGCTGTGTTAGGACCAGGATAGATGTAAGTTGTCCTGATACCATGTGAGGGCATAATGGCAGCGATGGGGCTGGTGTAGTCATCACTGGGTTCAATAAATATAGACATGCAGTGACTTAGAAGAACTAAGAACAATGGACTTTATTGTGGAGTTGTGAGTAGCCTTTCCAAACACTTGGTCTGTCTCTCTCACTAACTAGCTACTTAACTGAGGGAACATCTCCCAAAACCCAACTTCCATAGCCTTCAAAGTAAGGGAGTGTCTCTGAATTATAACTTCTAGCACTATAGCCTGCATCTTTTTGAGGGACTGGATGTGGCACTGCAGCCTGCCTTGCTCAAATGCTGGTGTGGGGCTTCTGAGATTGTGTGCCATGAGATGGCATCACATCAGGCTGTAGTGTGTCATGCTGTCATTCTAGGTGGCGGATCTAGGATTTTGAAAATGGGAGTGCTGATGGAGTGGCACATCATCACATATTACACAACACATATTTTTCTCCAGTTAAAGAGAAACTAGAAGTTTTACCTATATGCTAGGGGGCTAGAACTATATTATTCAGTTTTAGATCAAAGCAAAAACAAATATAACTATTGTAAAGTACACTAATTTGCTAGATTATATATTACATTTAAAAAACCACAATGAACCAGGCAAAAATAGTTAAAAGAATATGGTGTCATTAGCCCTGTAGTCATTATAGCTACATATATGCCTCATACTCAGATTCATAAAACAAAGTCTAGCCTCCTTGAGCATTTTGATAATGCCTGTAGTACTTCACTGTCAGTCATTTCGACACCTGAGTTAATATTACTACATCTGAGTCAGGCTTTTAGCTAGGACTAAAAATAGTCTGCAGGGGTGTGAAATAGAGATAAATGATCAGGAATGGTAACAACCAGCAAAATGGCAGAAGAAAGGCTAGTCTGAATAGTGGAACATTATAACCATTAACAAGGAGAGAGGGTCGTTAACACTTGTGGAGTGGAAAGAGATTAGCAGGAATCAGGGAAATGATAATGAGCCATGAAATCAATTGTCTGTCAGCACTGTCTGCATAGAGATGCTGCTGCTCCTCTCAGGCAGTTTGTTTTAAAGTTTGGGTGGAGTAGGAATCAAAATGTTTGGCGGGCGGGGGGGAAACGCACCTGCACCAAGAACACTACATGCCCCCCTGATCTGCCCCTGGCTGCTCCTAGCCTGGTGCTGCAGCCTGTCATGAGACAGCATAGCACGGTGCTCCTGTGTGTTATGCTGGCACTAGGGGGCATAGCAAGATGCCACCCTGTTTCACACTATTTGAGACTGTGCCTGCTGCAGATCTCGTTTCCAAGGAGGGCCGACGTGCAGCTGTAGCAGCATGCCGCACTGCATTAGCGTGACACACAGCGGCAGCGTGCCACAGTGCTGTGGGGAAGAGACTCGGAGCCCTGGCTACAGGGCTGTGCCGGTTGGAGGAAGCCTAACCTAGGGCTATAGCCTAAAGCAAGTGGAATCTGCTCTCCTGTTCTTGATGCACAGAGGATCACACCCGTATCCTTACTTTTGCTGCCACTCAACTAACACACAGCTACAGATACACACCAAGATCACTGTCCTCTCCCAGGTTACTGCATCTCCGAGTGCCTCTCTCAGGATACCACCGCAGGAGTCCTTCCGCTGTGCAGGTGATGGGTGCATTTGGTGGGCTGAGAGAAAGCCCCCAAGTCAGAACCAGCTCTGAATGGTGCTAGAAGTTGCCCTTGAAGAATGGATGTAGCATAAGGAGGCCTGGGATCCCTTGCGTGCCCATTCAGAAGTCAGATTCAGTGTGGTAGTCCTGCCACGAGGTGGTAGTAGAGCCACACCCAAAGCAGCCCTATGCTCCACGCTTGGTGCTGACATCCCCAGATTTCATATTGGCCTCCTCCTCCTGCCCAGCTCTCCTGGGAGTCCCAGGTTAACAGACTAAGTCAGTTTAATTTTCTTGGGGAAATAGTTACACTTGCACAACAGATAAGAGCCACGAGGCTGGAGCGAGATGCAGCTTGTCTGCTTTGGCATGGAGATCCAAGCATGTGGCAGCCTGCCCTTCCCATGGAGCCTCCCTCACCCTCACTGGGGAAGGGCCAGCCCTTGATTCACATGGGATCAGGTGCAGAGGTGCTGCCCTCTATGCTACTAAAAGAACCTGTCACCAGTGCCCAAATTTCTGGCCTGCACTGAAATGGCTCAATGATTATCAGTCACTGGGCTGGGGACTTCCTTCCCACAGCTCTCTGTTCATCACACATCTCCCTTCTCTCTCCTCTCCACTATACTGTTTGGACCTCAGGCACCTACTGTATTACACCTTAATTACGATCAAATAGTAAGGACCTGATTATTTGAGCTTCCTCAAGTCAATAGGGGTTGCATTTGATCAGCATCCCTGGAAATAAAACGCATGGCTTCTTATATCCACATCATGGCAGCCTTATAGCAGACCTGAAAGTGCTTTGCAAGTGCTTCTGAGGGAAGCCTTGCAGCAAGCCCTGAGAGGCAGAGGAACTAGCAATCCCCGTTGATAGAGGGGAAACTAAGGCACCAAGAGAGGAAGTGACTCACTGAGAATTGCATGCTGAGTCAGTGGCAGAACCAGGAATAGACCAGGAAGGGTCTTCTACCCTCAACACCAGTCTGTGCTGTGTCTTCAGCTGGCAATGGGCAGAGCTATGCAGGGGTCACAGTGGAAAAGGCTTCACAGCTGACCTAGACTGTTCACTGGGAATGGGTGCTATGCAAAGGCAATAGGCACTGCAACTTGGATCACAGTTCCTGTGTCCTTCAGTGCTGTGCAGTCGTTCTGCCCAGGCACAGATGCCCATGCAAAGTTTTGGGCAGGGCAGGATTGGGCTAGATCCCTGGTTGCTCTAGGATTGATCATACACCTCCTTGGGAGCTAAGTTGGCCCTTTGGGACCAGTGCCCTGGAGAACCTTAACATGACTCTTGCAATCTGCTGCAGGGCTGTGCAGTCAGAGCCCAGCATTGTCCTCTCCCAGCTGGCAGGGCATGATGGGAAGTGCGCTGACAGCCCATCCAAACAAATTCTCTTCTAGCCTCAGTAATTGCTCAGGAAGGTTTTTCATACTTGGTCAGCTGAGCTTGGAAAACTTTGTCAAGGCTCCTGGAAGCAACTTCTGAAGGTGAACAGGGCCAGGCTTCTAACTCCTGCGTGAGCTGGAGTGCAGAAGTTGGTAGCTTTCCACCAGAGTCATGCAGCTTGTCCCCAGCCCTTTTCTTGTTGCATGTGAGACTGGAGAGAAAATGGGAATGGAAAAAGTGACGCTAACTCTCAGGATGTGGACACTACACACCTCTCTCCCTTTTTGTGTCCTATTACTTAGGGACTGCCATATCCCTCTGCTTCCCTGTTCCCATCTACAGCTCACTGCTGCAGGCACTGCGTGGATCCCAGGCATTCAGGGGAGACCAAAAGAGCAATTTATACAGAGGGAGACTGGGACAGGACTAGGCAGGCACTGAGCAGTCACTGACACCGGGCAGGCTGTCTGTCACTGATACGATCTCTTGTTCTACCGTGAGCTGCAGCTGTATTGTACATTTCTCCAATGGTCCAGCACATAAAAGCTGATTATTATTGCTATTGGTACACAGCAGCCCATCATGTCCATTACTTTATAATCCCATCCCGCATTATTGCCTCTGTTTCTATCAGGCATTAAGCATTTACTTCTGACTTATTGTGTTCAGTCTCCTGCTTTCCTTCAGCATCCAGGAGCACTGGAGCAGGTCCCTAAAGCACCTCTTGGTTCTGTCAGATATGATGGGTGGATCAGGACAATGAGTGTTACTGAGGCTCTTTCTGCCTCCCAGCTCCCTCCTGATCATCCCCATTTTGCAGGGTATTTAGGCGCCCAACTCCTGTAGAAATACCTGAAAAGGTCTATGCCAAAGAGGCTAGGATGTGATGAGAGCTTGCACAGATGGAATTGTGCTAGGTTCAAAGTACAGCTTGGGTACTGCTAACAGCATGGTCAGGGCAGCTTAAGGTTCAGCACAAGTTAAACGCTGGGGTGTTTACCCAGCTCCCTGGATAGGTTTTAGATTCTGTACTCAGCTCTGGTGTTATCAAGTCTCAGACTAGCTAGCTCAAAACTCGGTCTGAGATATGCACACACCCCGCAGGACTTGTCCAAAGTAAATGATGAGGCCTGTTACAAAGTAAAGAATTGAACCCAAGTTTCCCAAGCTAATATTCTAATCATTTCCTCCCCAGAAACAACCCTGATGGGTGGGGTTAGGAGAACCCAAGCCATCTCCTTAGAGAGATTCTCCAAAATCATATTTCCAAGCATCTGTGAATTACAAGGTGTCAGATAAAATACATCTCCTTAGATTTGTGTGTGTGCACGCATGCTGCATATTATCTGCACAGATGGCTCAAGTTGGCGCAGAGCAAAAGCACCTTTACTCCATTTAATGAGCAACCTACCTTCTGGCCTGCTGAAAGTGATAAACTAGCCCTATTGTAATTTAGAGCAGCCTCAGGGTCAGGATGAAGTTGTTTTGGGGGACTATGTATTTGCTGGAATAGGCAGTTTCAGGGGTCATGATATATTCACAAACCAGGTCAATTTGGTGAGTAGCTTCATATGAATAAAAAAGAAATAAAGTAATGCTGACATTTCTGAAACCAGCCATTTTCAGTTATGATGCTAACTGATTGGCACACAAGGGTCCGAATTTGAGCTGCATAATTTAAAAAAAAAATTTTTTGGCAAAAAAATATAGGTTCAGCATCTGTTCCCAAAACAATCCATAGGTTCATATTGACTCTGCCAAGTTGCTTCTTTCTGGTGGTGGGTGAACCTCTGGGGGAAAAAAATGGAAACACTGCTGTTTTAGTTTGAAATGACTTTTTATTTCAAATTTTCTGTTTTTATTTGAGGAAATTAAAAATATTTTTAAAATAGTTGGAAATGACACAAAGCACTTCAAGTTTTCTCACTGTGAATGATTGCTTGGATCCAAGATGATCTTTTGTAGTTTCAGTTTGTTGAAATGCTGAAATGATTGGCTTTTGCTTCAACCCAAAGCCAAATGGTTGGCTTTGTTGGCTTTGGAGTTGGAGCAAAGGAGCCTGAACAGTCTGTTCTTTCATCCTAGCCTAGTTAGACCTGGTTCTAAGCAGTTTTGTTTTCTTTACCTCCCTCCCTGCTCCGACTGTAGAGCCCAATTTGAAGGATTTGACAGCTGTTTCAAGGTGAAGCGGTTGTACCTTTCTCATCTGTTTGATCTTATTAGCAGCAGCTGGGCCAGGGATGGTACAAACTCAACCTATGGTGTTGTTGAACTCTGCCTCACATGTTTCCAACTGTGCTAGCAGGTTTATGTAGCATGCTGTATTAACGAGCTCTACTGATTTGGTTGGGCAGTTTGACTTCTTAAAAGGGGTTGCTTTAATGCCTGTGACTTGCAGTTTCTAAAAAGAAATATAACCCTGAGCCAAATAAATTACTTAACCCTCTTGTATCTCTCTGTGTATCAGACCCAAGCTACAGTTCCAGAAGGGCACAGGGCAGAAGGCCGTATTTAAATTGGTCACTCCATTAATGCTAATAAAAAGAGGGAAATTATAGGAGTAGTATTTGCAGGCTGGATTTTTTCAGTGGATAACCTTGATGCAAAATTGTAAAGAGAGTTTCTAGTGTAAGAGATCTGTGTCTTGGCTGCAGACCGGTTTTCCAATTTAGACTCTCATGTAGAAGCTGGTTGGTAACCTTATCCTTGGTTTACTGATGGGAAGCCACAGCATGGAGGGATTAATGGTTTTATGTAGGGCTATGGGGCTGGATTAGACATTGAGAACTTGTGAATGCCCCAAAGCTGTGGCACTTTATGCATGCAGTGCAAACTGTTTAATCCCTTGGCATGAAACAAGTCACCCGCACATAAAGGGGTTTGTGCCATGATAGCTATTTGTGTGTAGAAAGTCAAATTGGCTCTTTCAATCTAAGAAAGCTTTGCATTTAGACTATCATAGTCTAAATGCTACAATAGTCCAAAAGCAATAAGATTTCCACCTGCTAGGCATGGAGTCATGCTTGCCCACACCCTAACCCAGTGAAAATGTATGTAGTCTGGGGAGAGTAGAACAGCTTCCAGCGCTGCTGTCCTCCCCAGAGAATACTTTATGGCCTCACCTGGGAGGAAGGAAGCATGGGTTATATTTCCCATAAGCAGAGGAAAGTCTCCCATACCCTGAGTAAAAGCTCTAACCACTGATCTGCTGGATAAAATGGGAGCTGTAGCCTCAGGTCCACTGTCTGTGTTTTGAAAGACAGGACTAAGCTTTTCTGGGCTTTTGAAAGAAAGAATGTAGGTGCCTAGCTATAGGGGATGATTTCAGGGCTCTGGATCCCAATTGGATGGAGGCAGGGGCCTGGTCCCAGCAAAAGGTGGGATTTAAGCCATACCCATCCTCATCATTTCCTGTAAACTGCCACCTTCTTGCTCAGAGCACTGACTTTTACAGAGTCCATTTCTATGTGCATCATTTTTTCTGAACACTGATGAAGCCACACAGGGACTCTGGCCTTTTGATGTCCATCTTGGATACCTGTCACTCAGAAGCATTCCCAGCCCTAAATTAGCTGACCTTGCTTCCCGCACAGTCCATGGGGAGAGGCCGGTGCCTAGGAATGGGATTACAGAAGCCAGCCTACGGAGCAGGGGGCTATTTACGCTAGTTATAGTTAGGCAGCTAACTACACTTAGGATTCTCAACCAGGAGCCCCCTTGTGGAGTGAGATGCCTACCTTAGTGAGCCCGTTCCCATGAAAGGGATCGCCGGTCCATGACAGCCTCATCCCAAGCTCGCCAGATGGAAAGTGCTTGATGCTGTAGCCTGGCAGTTCAGTTACTTATCTGAGATGTGACACAGTCAGGTTCAGGACCCTGCTCTAAATCAGGCACAGTGGAGATATGACAATTGGTTTCCCATTTGCCAGCTATATTTCCTATCTTCTGGATGTAGCCACTGGAAGTCTTGTTCCTCCCAGCTTAGATGTGCTCTGAGAGCACTAAATAGATCCAGCCCCATGGGTGAGATGGGTGGTGGATACCTCATTGGGAATCCCACAGGCGCTTCAGCATGAGACAGGGCACCACTCAACCATATCAGAGCTTATTTATGTTTTTGTGCATGCCCATTAAGGAATACATTTCCTTTAAGGTACTTCACTGGCACAAGCAGAGGAGATTATAGAGCTAGCTGAGGAAGACTGGGTTATGAATACCAGAAGTAGACTTAGGTACCTAATGAAGCATTTTGGTCTCCTAAATCTGTTTATATATGTAGCCTGAAACCTCTTTGTGCTTCATTCCTCTCTCTGTGAAGTGGGGATAACAACACACAGCTACCTTACAGGGTGCTGTGAGGACAGAGACAGTAATAGACTGTCAGATGCTCAGCTCCAGTGATGATGGTGCTGTATAAAGTACCAACAGTAGATTTAATGTATTTTAATTCTGCAGACTTATTCTTTTTCCAGATTCATAATGATATTTTTTTCCCCTAAATGAGATTATGAATCCACAGTACGGGGACTTGGCCGCAATCAGAAATTCAGTAACGATGAGGCAGCAGAAATATGTTAACAAGCTCGGGAGAGTTGGAAAATGGGCTCTCTTAAAGCTTAGCTGCACCCTGTAATACACTTCTTACAGCTCCTCAGTACAGGAATCCCCACTGTGGATAAGCGCTGGTACCTCAGCTCGAGTGAGAGAGATAGTTTATATATTATGATAAACCAAAGCACCACCAAGCTGTTCATTTGCCGTGGTTAGAACTCAATTTATTTCTTGCTCGTTCAACAAATGCAATATGAAAAGAGCTGCCTCTGTTTATCTAGTCCAGACAGCAGCAGCTCTCAGCTCTGCTGAATGTAATGGAGGGAAATTGGCCCCAGGAGTCAGACTGTGCCATTCTCTTAAGCAGAAGAGGAAGGAGCAGGTAAACTGCGTTCGTTAAGCAAGGTAGTGTCTGCTAACATTAGAGTTGGGACCAGAGAAAGGGCATGCGGGGAGGGAGTGTAAACCATTTCCCATGTGGTCCACATAGTTACAATGCTACTGTAGAAGGTCCCATGTTTGTTAGGGTTTTTGACACAATAGCAAATGCCTTTTCAGGGATGCAGGGTTTCTTGAGGCTGTTGGCTATTTTGTAAAGTTCCTATTATTATTCCCTATTTATATAAGGCCTGATTGTTCCGGCGAGCTCGGAGATGGATTTTTAAGTGCTGAGAATCCACATTCGGGGCCAGATTGTCAAAAGAAGCCTGCATCCGTTGCACTCAGCTCTTTTCAGACTCACCACAATTGTTTTCAGTGCTAGATGGGAGTGAAGCTCTCTTCAAAACCAGCCCAAAATGTCCAGAAATGTCAGGAATGTTACAACAGCTCTAGGCCTGGGACAGCATCTAAAGAAACAGAAAGGGGAACAGGAGAGCTGACATAACACAAGAGTTCAGTGAACAAGATTAGGTTTTCATATGCCGTGCTGTTAATATGCATTTTATCCTGTTCTTTTACAGCTTTTTAACTTATTTGCTAAGTCTGTTTATGATGACATCTCCCTCAGTGGCTGAGCCAGCCCAAGGATAAGAATTCACCGCTTAGTCGCAATGGAGGTGCAGTTTCAACCCAAGTCTTTGATGCTGAAGTGTGTGGAGCAGTGATAGTTTAGTCAGGATATGGGTGTGATGGTGGGTACGTCTATCCCACACTAGTATAGTGCCAGGGAGTGCTGTGCTGAGAGGCAAGTTGTTCCTGCTTCTTCTGGAAGCCCAAGTAATATAGTCACCTTACTACTGTGCTGGATGTGTGCACTCCCTTTGACTGTGCACATAAATGTCTGTGTCCAACTTGAAAGATAGTATTTTGGAAATGCAGATTGATGGCTGCAGGCAGTGGCTTCTGGTTATTGTGCTCCACTAGATTAGACTCTTCAGTGCTGCCTGCCTCCGTGCTGAAAAGAAGTCCACCGGGCTTGTCTTCACTGCATAGTTAATTCAAGTTACAATTCAAGTGAGGCCACTTACTCAAGTCATATCCACACTCAAGAACCCTTCAAGAAGTCCAGCCCCTCGCATTCCCAGTTTACCATTTGTTCAAGAGGTTCGACAAGAGTATCCACTGTGCTGTACAAGAGTATCCCAGCATATCCAACAGGAAAATGGTTATGCCAAATGTCCTGAGACCCAAGCAATATTTTCAGTGTTCAGATTTCTGTCAAATATACATTTTGCAAGGGGGAGGGTGGTGGTGGTGAATGTGACATGGAACAAACAGGGACAGGGTGGTGAATGTGACATAGAGCAAACTCCCAGGCCCTGTCACAGTGCCAGTCCGCCCACCTGTCTTTGGGCATGCAGCCCACCTTACTCTCCTGCCATGCCTTGTTACAAGATAATTAAGATGGCATTAGGCGGGAGGCTGCCCTTGGAGCACCCTGGTGCCAAAGGGCAGTACACACATGACTCCATCCTTCCCTTTATAGTGTCCCATGCCCCGCAGATGTTTCCATGAGTTGTGCTATGCTCAGACCAGGCCCAACTCAGCACAGTGTTAGATCTCTCTCACGCTGCCCTGTTCAGGACCTCACACATATTGCACCCCTCTCACTGGGGCCTCTACCACCCCACCTGCTCTCATCAGGCCTCTTACTCACATGCCCCATACCAGGCCATATTCACTCCGCCCTGCTCCCTTGAGCAACCTTGTAGGTCATCAGGTTTGTCCCTGCTCTCTTTGGCCAGCCCTGCCGCAGCCTTTTGGACCTCTCCTGTGACCCTCATCTGTGCGGTGGCCGGGCAATTAACCAAACACTGGGATCTCTCTGCCCCTGTCCCCTCACCGGGTAACACCCCCATCCCCCCCAGTCTGCTGTTTGGGTCAGTGACTCCCCCCTTTCACTCTTGGCTTCATCTCTGCCACTTCACTCAGCATCAGGCCCAGTTGTGGCCTCAGGCACCCAAAGGCTTACCTGAGCTTGCCTTCCCATTTCCTTCTGGGGTCTTAACACACTCATCCCCTCTCTAGGGGTACATGCACTTGCCCCCTCCCTTAGGTCTCAACACACTTGCCCCTCTCTCTGGGGTCTTACACCCCCACAGATGCCTCCCATGGGTGTGCCTGGCCCCACTACTCCCTGGGGTCTTACACCCCATGGACTCAGGTGCCACCCATGGATATGCCTGGCCCCACAACCCACTCTGGGCTCAGGTGCCCCTCCCTGGGTGTGCCTGGCCCTACTCCCCTTTGATGTTGTTGACTCACTGAATGGTGGGGACTGGGGTTAAGGTGCTCCTACCTACCTTTCACTGGGGAGGTAACTGGCCTGGCATTTCTGGGGGACTGTCCCCCCATGGCCAGTCCCACCAGGCCTCCCTTCCCCAGCAGGGTTCAGTTTTCAGTCATACCTAGGACCAGGAGCCTCCTGCCACCCCCTTAGCTCCTGCTCTTACCTCCAAGATGTTCTTTGAGCAGCAGTGCGGCCGGGTGATGTTGCTCCCTCAGCAGCTGGCAGCAAACTGGTGCCCCAGCCCTAAGAGCCAGGATCTTAAAATAGTCGTCTCATCAGGGCTGGCCTGCACCTGTAGGCTGCCTGCTCTCCTCCTTAAAATGCTCTGCCACCCACCTTCCCCCTTAAAATTGTTCCTAAGGTGGGGAAGGTGGCTCCGCCACAGTGAACAAAAAGATACATTTTTAACACTTGGCTTGTGTTGGAGATCCTAACTCTGCTAATAGCATGGTGTAGAAGAGATTATCCTAGATTTCAAGGCCAGATGGTATTGCTACCATCTAGTTTGGTTCTTGCAAAACACAACCACCAAAACTCATTTGATAGGCTGCCTACCAGGCTCATCACAACTGCATGCTCTATAGCATCTCTTTCAGAAGGATAATCCACTCTCAATTAATACTGCCTGAGGTTGGATCTGGGATTGTCACTTGACCCTTTTTGGTAAAGGGGATGACTGCAGGCAGATTCTGGACAGGCTGCAGAGTTGGAATAGATGACATTCTTTGTAATTGCCCCTTTTGTACGTCTTTCAGAGTCTGGCTGTAAATCTGACCAGTTTGAAGCCAGACCACCTCTATAATTTCTGGCCAGCTGGGGATAGCAACAAATGCAGTATTAAAGAAGCCCCCTAGCATGACTTCTAGGCAATAGCTACAGATCTGTCAAATGAAATGAAGGCATCAACCTGCTTGCAACTCTGACTAGCAGCATCTATCTGGGGCCAGGAATGACAGACCCATCTCTTCTCGGTTCACTTCAGCATCAAGCCTATCAGTGCAAGTGTGGAACACCCACTGCTCATGTCAACAGCACTTGAAGTTGGTCCTGTTCCCAGGGTCTTCTTTGTTTAAGGGGCCGGCAGAGCCCTTGTTGGCATAAAGGTCCATTGTGCTCCTACTAGCAGGATAGGGAAGCTGATTTGGTAGACGAAGCACAGCCTGAGGTACTCCTGCAGGCAAGCAATGTAGCCCGGAGGGGATGGATGGCCCAGAAAGTAGGCTATTACCCTCTGGTTTGGAAAACCTAGGTTCAAATCCTTGCCCTCCTCCAGACTTCTTATGTGACCGTGGGCTAGCTCTTGAGGCCTTTTAGTTGTCCCTGTTCAGTATTTAGGTGCTACTGATAATCTCAGAACTACAGCTCAGCTCCTGCCTGACTCCATACATGTACTGGTGGCAAATGCAAAACTGCTCAAGCACTGACTCTCCCCTTTGATGAATGAGGTGCTTGGAGAGGAAACGCTGGAGGCCCTGAAGGACAACTGTCAGACTCGGTAGGGAAATGCCTAGGCTGAACTCCCCTCATGCATTACGTGGGCAGCCAGGGTCCCAAGTGTAGGGCTGAGGATTTCCCTGAGCCTGCACCTTTGAGTGGAGCAACATCTTTGCACTTTTGAGGATCTGTTTTCATTGCTTTTTGTGGCACCTCAGTGCTCTGCAGTTTCAGAGTGAATTGGAAAGAAAATCTTTGAAGTATCCCAAGAAAGGCTGTGGGATCCGGACTTGGGGGTCAGCTGACTGTAAGAGCTAGGTGGCCTCTTTATCTCCTGAAATTTGCTGTTGGGTTTGCAGATGGAAGAAAAACATCTGAACCTCTGGATGACCATCTGAACCAAACCCCCAAAGCTCTTGTGTCTAGTCTACCTATCAGTCTGATCGTATCTATCTATGTCGGCTGGTTTAGTGTCACTGTAGTGGCAGAGTCTCATCCATCTGCAAGGGAGCAACAAGAGCAAAGTCCTTACTGTTCTTGGACTCTCTGGCTCTTCTTCCTTTTATGGGCATAAAAATATATTTGATAAAATAATGAGCATCACTCTTGGGTAAAATCCTGGTCTGAGGAGTGTTGCCAGGATCCACCCCCTCAATACTTAGTGCTGGTAATGGCAGAAGCTTACCACGATTACCTCCACTGTTAATATACATTATCTTCTCTTCCTCATTCTCTCCTCCTATGGTTCTGTACTGAGCCCAAAAAGCCTTCACTTGACTCAACCTCACCTCTATACAAGTCACCAACACGATCCCAACCAATCACATGAATGTTGCCATCCCCCTGCTGCACTTGCATGGAAACCATTGGCTACATGCATGAAAACCATTGGATACATTTCCATTTACTAATAATGTGATTAAAAAGTCATTTTACTACTACGACAAAAAGAAAGGGTACACATTAAAGCAGAGGCATTAATATAAAAAAAGCCACTAGAAAATACCAAGAGGAAAAAACCTGGCAACCAAAACCCACATCAGGAAACTGCCTCCAGGGACAAATGATATTATACACAGCACGCACAGCCCTATGCTCTCCATTCAATATCTTGGAGGTTTACCACACGCTGCTTTATACACAGGGGAAAGCTAATGTAATTCTGTCCAAGTTTCTACTCTGTCCCTTTCTGAATCTCAATGCAAAGTAGATGAAAGAAGAAGACAGGTAAAATAAAGACATTAAATGCAAGCAATATGCAGGGATTTTCCCCCCTAAATCCTTCCTTCATCCCCGTGCTAATAGACAGGGTGTTGCTTTCTGGTTTCTTAAATATTCTGCGCTGCCAGCATATAAGAGTTATTTTGATTTGGAGGTTGGGGGAAGGGAGTATATAAGGTTGGAGCTCCCCTCTCTAACTCTCTTGCCAGTTTTCATGGGCAAAGTGCTTTTCAGTCCCAAAGCACAGGGGTCACTTCACTCCTCCCTGGGATGAGCAGAATGTGGCAGCTATTACCAGTACAATATTTTAGGACAGGAAGTGAAGGATTTGAAAGTGCAGAGAGGATTTAGGGATCTAAAGTATAATTAGCCCAGCTTGGATTTGGTTGGGAAAGAAAAGCCTTGTTTTTGCTCTGAGGAAAGGGCTCCAAGATCTTTTATGTCTGTTAAGTGGCTAGGACCTTAGCTACGCATTTTGCTTGGTATGTTCAAACCTAAATGCTTAGGTTCTGGCATTTAACACTTGACTTTAGCTGGATGTTCATGAAAAAGATGCAAGGGTGTTGCCCAGCTGCACCTGCCTCACTGATTGGAGTTACCAGAGCAACAGGAAGAGATCCTTCGCAAGGTGCAAGAGATCACCCATGCCTCCTAGTGCATCAGCCATAATAATGAAAGTAGTAGGAAGGTAGAAGTATTCTGTAACTCCTACCAAGTACTCTCCCTTTTGAAAGAAATACCTGCTACCTGTAGCTTTGCCTCTTTTCTGGTGCTATTGTGATCCTCTCAGTATGTGGATTTTTTTTTAAAGCCCTCCTGCACCTGATGGAGTTATGGGATTATGTTACAACTAGCAAATCGCCTGTCAAGAATGACGGGGGGTGGGGAGTGGGGTGGACGCATGAAGCCCTGCATCCAGCCCCAGGCCCCCCTGCCCCCCCCCCCCCCCCCCCCCCCCCCCCCCTGCCACTCCTCATCCGACCCTGCTCCACGCCCCCCACCCCCCAGCTGCTCCGGGTCCAGCCCTGCTCCATCCCCACCCCCCTGGTCACTCCTCATCTGGCCCTGCTCTATCCTCACCCACCTCCCATGACTTCGGATCTGATCCTGATCCCCTCCTCCCCCGCGCTCGGCTTTGGGTCCGATTCCACTTCACCCTCCCCCACTGCCTCAGGTCTGACCCTGCTCCCTCCTCCACTGCTTTGGGTCCAGCCCTGCTCCCCCCTCAGCACTTTGGATCCAGCCCGACCTCCCCCCACTTCCGGTCTTACCCTGCTCCCCTGCCCTCCCCACTGCCGCTTCAGGTCCAACCCCACTCCCCCCGCTGCTTCGGGTCTGCCTGGCCTGCATCTGCCTGCCTCCCTGCCCCGCTCCCTCCCTGCCCGCTGCCTCCCCCTCCCTGTCAGCTGTTCTCAGAGGCGCTGCCACTGTGATCACCCCCTTCACCCTCACATAGGGAGGTGGGGGGAAGCCCGGTTGCTCGGATGGCCGGGGCATGTTCCCCACCACCAACCAAACTTCCCCAGCAGTAGTGTAAACTTGGGCCTGCACAGCCCAGGCCACCAAGCCAATTGCCGCCCACCCTCTTGGCAGCACACGCACAGCTGGCGTTATGGACAGACAGACAGAGACACACACACACACACACACACACTAAGCCTTTTATTATATTAGAATTTCTGCTTCAACCACAGCTGGATTTGGGGTCAGATTGACATGGATTCCCTAGGTCAGATTGGCAAGGATTATGGGGGCTTTGTTTTCTTCTGTAGCACGTGGCATGGCGGTTTTCCTAAGGATGTTAACCAGCTGCTTCTCTTTCATTACAGTGGCAGAATATTGGCAATGCCCTTGTCTACCTAGCTTTTATCTATGGCATATTGTAGGCTTGGTATTTTGGGTATTGTATACCTAATAGTTGTGTGTGAGGGTTTGGAGTGGCAAGTTGGGGAGTTTCTTGGGTAAGTGTTGGTCTGTGAGAGTGGGGCACTTGACTCTGGCACAGGCGTCTCCTTCCAATCAATCCGGTGTTTGTGGCCAGCAAGTTTTTAGCAAAAAGACTTTGCTGAAACATACTTATTCATGGAAACAAATTATTCCCAGGGAGGGATTGATTATGAAGACTCTTCAGTTTTGAGATCTGAAAAAAAAAAAAATCAGTTCACATCATCTTTTCATTTTTAAATGTTAATTTTAGCTGCAGAAAGGGTTAAAACATGAACTGGAATCCCAAGCCATTTCATTGAAATAAAATGTTTGAAATAGACCTCTCCAAGTGGCCTTTTTCAGGTTGTTAGCTCACAAATTTTTCTGAGTTTTGTCCTGATTCACAATGGGAGAAAACATCAAATTTCAAACTCTATAAGGACAAGAAAATCTATTTCTAGCCCTCTTGATTATGATGAAATGCTTGAAAGTCTGACTCCATAATGATTCCAATGTGAGAGGGGAAATAGAGAGACCTAGCGTGCATTTATTTTAAAAATCTCAAGATTTCTATTTCTTTAACATGATTTCTGGGGAGCTACCATGATATTTTTTTGAATTTTTGGCAGGGCTGAAACTTTGTCTTTGGAGCCCCAAATTATTTCCCATTCTGTTCTTGGGATCCTGTTACCCAGGATAAATTGTAAATAGCTAATGTACAGACAGGCTCCTAAAATAAGAGCAGCCTAATTTCCACAGGTTTTGAGCACCCACAGTTCCTACTGATTTCGAAACACATCTGAAAATCAGAGATAATTACTCCATTACCTAAGTATTTAATGTCCAGCTCTGGTGTCCATGTTTGACAAGCTTAGCTTTGATCTTATCGGGGATATTGCCAGTAGTGCCTAAAATCTCCCAGCATGGGCCAGCATGCTATTCTATTAAGACCTGTACAGAATGGAAAGACATTCCTTGTCTCAAAGAGCTGACAATGTCTTGTTACACTTGAAATGGTGACACTCATAGCTACACAATGTTTCACAGATGTTGCATTTATCCTGGGATAAACCATTTTGTCTCAGGATAAAGTTCAGTCATTCAGATATCCATCTCTTAAAGAGATCCACAGGATAAACTAACATTTTATTCTGGCACATCTCAGGATACATCTGAATGGTTGTCTCAGGACTACATCATTGAATAAGTGGCAGAAAAAGTAGAAACATATTCAGCAGCTCGTTAAACTTTAATTAGAAGGCTGATGTGTGTACACGCCAATCTCGGGATATTTCTGTTCCAGGATATTTCTGTTCCAGGATAAACACGGGCACAGCTTGTCCAGGGATAAATGCAATATCTATCTTCACCCCCAGAAAAAGAAAGGCGAGGCAGTGAGATTGGGGCTTGAGAGGATAAGCCCAGATCAAAGACAAGACTGCCAGTCGGAATTATGGAAGAGAAGACGTTGGGTCAGGTCTAGAGGGAAAAAAAAAATAGAACTATGGCAGAAATAGCAGCTCTAGAAGGCAGGTGGCAAGAAGCCTTCACTTGGCAGTTGCGGGTGGATGAGGCAGAGGAAAAGCTGACCGTCTAGAGCTGGAGTTAGAAATGATGAGGTCACAGAAGGAGCAAGCCAAGGCAAAAGTAGCCGCTTTAGAGCTGCGGGCATGACCCGGGAAGAAAGAAGGCGGGTCTAAACAGATAAAGTGCTTGATTGTAGCGGAGGCAGAAAAGACTCGAGCGCTAGAACAGCTCATGGTAGAGGAGGTTAAAAAGAGCAGATGGAGGGAAGAGAAACTGCAAGAGATGCAGAGGGAAATGACAGAATGGAGGGCAAGATACGAGGAGACACAGTCCCAATTGAAAAGAGTGGAGATGGAAAAAGGACACCTGGAAGAACAGGTACAGTCCGTAGAAACCCACCTAGAGGCCAGCTCAGCTAGAGAGGCAGCAATCAACACAGAAAGAAAGCAGTCGCAACTGCAAAGGCTGACCTGAGGCAACAGATTCGGGCCTTAGAGGCAGAAAATAAAACATTACGGGCAGCAAGTAGTCAGACAGCTACAAAGGGCCAAGACTCTAGGGAGTTGGAGGGTCCAGAGGTGACAAGTACAGCAACCCAAATGGAAGCAGTGCAGGAGGACCCGGAAGGCTGGCAAGAACGTTGCTTACAAGCAGAATACCAGGTCAAAGAACTGCGAGAAAAGCTAATAGAGAGCTATGCCCAGGCAGAAAAAACGGGGAAAGCGATAACGAAGGAAATAGAGAAAGCGAGAGAATATATGGCCAGTCATGAGGCATTAGAAGAGCAGAAGCAGTCCCTTGAGACAGAGGTGAGAGCCAGAACAAAGAAGTGCGTAGAGTTGCGGGCTCAGTGGCAAAAGGTGGAAAAAGAAAAGGACCACCTGGGGAAAGAGATGCAGTCCCTGAGGACCCTTTTAGAAGAGAGCACAGCCAGGGAGATGACATTGCGAGTAGAGATCGAGCAGCAGACGGTTCAGGCTGCCCAAATCCAGAGAGAGAGCCTGACCACAATAGGCCTGCAATTGGAGGAACATGCATCCAGGGCTAACACGGAGTACCAGGAGCAGTTGCGAGAGCTGGAAACTTTGAAAGGAATTTTGGTAGAGACTGAGAGATGGGTTGAGACAGCATGGGCCATACATCTAAAAGACCAAGAACCCCACAAGAATACTAAGCTAGGAGGCTCCAAGAAGGAGAGGGGAGTAGAGAAACGAGAAAAGGGTACAATGACGGAGGGACCTCCTGAGACAGATACGGCAACAATAGGGGAAGAGAGTATCCCCACAGTTGTCAAGCACCTCGAGCAAAAGTGGAGTCACTGAGCAAGCCAGTATGCAGAGGATTTGAAGGGCTTGAGAGAGAAATTAGAAAAACTTGCCAGCAGGTACGATGCTGGGGTACTAGCAGTTCCAAAACAGATACAACAGAAGAAGGTAGATAAGGGAGGACTGTTAGGACAAAAAGGCCAGAGTCCAAAAATGGCAAAGGCTCTGGTATATAATAGAACAGATAAAGCTTCTAAAGGGGAGAGAGTGGCAGAAGCCCTGAGTAAAGGAAGGGTACAAGGGCCTGAGTTGGAAAGAAGGGGCCAAAACCCCAGAGAACTTAAGGGGGGAGGAGAAGGATGTCTCAAGCACCACCCACAGACCGAAAGATCCATCCCTGCACAACAGCCGAGACCGGACCGAGTACAGATGGCAGGTCAAGCTAAGGAGGCAGAAGGACCCTCTACACCGAAGGTAATCCGGGCGGGAGAAGATCAAAAGGGAGAAAGGAGGCCATGTGTTGACGTTAGTAACCTCCCAGGGCAAGTCCAGTGGTGGACTTTAAGGAAGCTCGTGGATGCAAGAATTGGTGGGGTAGCTTATGTGAAAATCTATAAAGGGCCTAAAGGAGGACCCACCAGCCGAGGGAAGATAGAGTTTTGGGGAGAGGAGTATGCCCAGAAGGCATTGAGGAAACAGTGGGAGCTTTGGGGAAGGCTCATGGATTGGCAAGAAAACTCAGGGAGAAGAGACTCTTTACAAGGGGCCCAAAGAAGAGATCTGGGATGCAGGAGGGGTAAAAGAGGAAAAACGTCCCAAGTAACAGGGGGTAGCTCTCCCAGGAAGAGAGAGGAGGCCGGCTTGTTAAATTGAGGGGGCTGTGGAAGAAAACAAAGAAGGTAGGCCTGAATTGCACCCTACCAGGGATGGCTAATGTGGGGGGACTACCTGTGGCAGGGTAACTCCTGAGAAATCCCACGTGGTGCGCCCTGGGTAAAAGGCGAGGAGGAGGCGCCTAAAAACCTCCGCCTCCAGCATTTGAGTCACCGGGTGCAGGAAGAAAGGCTAAGAAGAACCACACAGAGGATATGTCATGGATATGTATGAAGACCCGCCTCGGTGAGTCTGGGTCTTGAGGGGGAAGTGTGTCGCAGGGCACCTCGGTGCTCTGCTCCTAGAGAGGGGAAACTGCCGGGGAAAGAGCCCTGGCAGGGAATAACGAGCACCGCTGTGGGTTGCCCGGGGCAACCAGGAAGTCAGCTGACCGGAAGGGGCAGGGCCTGGCCCTCATGAAGCCCAGGGCTGAGGCCAGGCTGGCAGTTCCCTGCCAGCAGCCAGAGGGGCAGGAGCTCCTGGAGTTAAGATTCGAGAACCGCAGGGACTCCTCAAGCAGAGTAAGGGAAGCGGCTCTAAGAGGTGTGAGCAGCGTGGTTATAGCCAGGCGGCTTATAGTTATGTTATAGCCTAGGGGCTTGTGTTTTGCGTTGTTGTTGTTATTTATTACACCGGTGGCTTGGGTGAGGCTATTAGGGGTTGGAGGAGGCCTCATAGGGGACCCACAGTGGTGTGGGGGCCCCAGCGCCAGTGCGGGCGCAGCATAGGGGGTACACAGACCCCAGCCCCAGAGAGAGGGGCGTTATTGAGAAGCCCCAGGGTGGGTGTGGTGAGCCCCAGAGAAGGGGTACTACTGAGAAGCCCCAGTGCGGGCACGGTGAGCCCCTGAGGAAGGGCAGAGTACTGCGATAAACCCCGGAGAAGGGCAGAGTACTGCGGTAAACCCCGGAGAGAGGGGGCAGTAGTGCGGTGAGCCCTAGAGAAAGGGGGTAGCAGTGCGGTGGGCCCGAGAGATGGGTGGCTTGGCCAAGAAGTCCCAGAGTGGGCACAAAAGTCCCCAGGAGAGGGGTGGCTTTATCGAGAAGGACCCTGAGAGGGGCAACGCTACAGAGAAGGCCCAGAGTGGGCACAGAGAGCCCTAGGAAAAGGGCAGCATTGGAGAGAGAGCCCCAAGAGAGGGGCAGCATTCTAGAGAAGACCCAGAGTGGGCACGGAGAGCCCTAAGAGAGGGCGGCAGTACAGGGAAGGCCCCGGAGAGCGGGCGACAGTACAGAGGAGGCCCCAGAGAGCGGGCGAGTGTATTCGACAGACCAACGTCCATCCCAACTGCGAGGCTTGGGGCGTGGTATCAGGGGAGGTAGGAGCCACGCATAGCCCATAAGGATAGGGTGCCCGGGAAGCACCCATCATACAGGGAGACCCCCGGAGAGTCCAGGAAACCATGGGGACGGAGGTCCCAACTAACCGTGCCCAAGGAGACGTAAGGCAGCCTCCTAATAGCAAAGACATGGCGGGCGAGAATCAGAGGGTGCCCTTGGGCCGACTTGGCAAGGAGGAAGGGGCCTCAAGGAGATCACAGCCCTCCTGGAGGATCCCTGCTGTGACAGGCACAAATAGGCAACATTTTAGCGTCCTAAAAAATATAGGCAGAAAATGTCTCCAGAAACTGGAAAATCAGCTGTTCCATCTCCCAGATAACATTTTTTTTATTTATTTATCAAGAACGGGGAAAACAATTAAAACTTCTGTTTAAAAACATTGCAAGAAATCAGAGTCCATATTTAATCTACAGTCTTCAAAAGTTTCTTGGAAAGCTTAATTAAATGGTAATTCATCTGTGCATTGGCTCTGTCTTGTAAAGCCTGATAAAGCTGGAGTCTTAATTAAAAAAAAACTAATGCAGCTTTTAGTTTTTATTCTGCTAGTTCAAGGGGAAAAAATCACCAGCTGGGGCTGTCAATACAGCTGAAAGATGCCTTGACATAGCATTGATTTGATTCCACTTAAATGCAGAGTGTCAGTTCAGGTAATCATATTAAAAGGTATTCCATATTTATTTCTTTATTTTCACTTACGGGCAAGATGAAAGTGTGAGAGCCGGAGGATTTTCCATGCCTGGAAATATTTAACCTGAAAGCCATGCAAATTCATGTTCCCCCTCAGGTTAACTCTGATTTTGTTTGTGCCAGTTTAATCAGGTTTGGAAAATTATGTTATACTGGTGTGAAACTGAAGTGATTTCAGAATCAGGAGCTTTGATCATCTTTTACTAATGGTGATATAGGCTCAGTGAAGCCAAGGGTGGATAGAATGAACACTGGCCCAGAATCAATGGTGGCCCCATTTGGTTAGGCTTTCTGCTGTAACATCAGGGCTTCAGTTCACATGGGCGGACCCCTTTTTCTATTCAGAACCATGCTGCTTTCAAGATACTTCCAGCAACATGGTTTTCATTGCAGGGTGCGGGGCTAGCTCAGGACTCACTCCAGCTGGTTGAATAAGGGGATTTGTTGAGATTCAGGCCAGAAAGGACTATTCGATCATCCCCTCTGACCTCCTCTAGAGGACAGGCCTTTACATTTCACCCAATTATCCCTGCAGCGCGTGTGTGAAGCAGATCCAGAAAAGGCATCTATTCTTCATCTCGAGATATCATAAGGTGGTGAATACTCCACTGGCCTTGGTAGTTCATTTCAGTAGTTAATTGTTCTCACTGTTGGACATTGATTCTTTAAGTCTAATGTGAATTCATTTGGCTTTAGCGCCCAGCTATTGGTTGTTGTTAGCTTTTCCCACTTGATTGAAGAGCTTGCCATCAACTTGTCATCAAGTCACCTTCTATTTTCTCACTTTGTCGATTGAGCCCTTTGTGCATCTCCCTGTAAAACATTTATTTGAATAATTTTTGTGGCTCCCATGCACTCTTTGAAATGTTTCAATATTGTCTTTAAATTGTTGATATCAGGACTATATGCATACAGTATTTTAGTGTCAGTCTCTCCAGTGTCATGTACAGAGGTTAAATCACCGTCATGCTCTTACTCAATTCTCCCAACATTCACGATACCCTTTTAGCCATAGCCCTGTACTGGAATTTACTGGTGATCTGCTTTTCCACTAGGACTCCTAGATCCTTTTCACAGTTTCTGTTTTACAGCATACAGTCTGCTCTTCCTTAGGTCTGACCTGCATTTCTTGTTTGTATATGTACAACTGTGCACTTAGCTATTTTAAAACACAATGTTTTGTGTGAAAGGTCCCCTTTACCAAGTGATCCAGATTGCTCTGTCCTGAACATTTTTTACCATTCTCTTAATCCGTGTGTCAACTGCCAATTTTCCCAGTGATGAGTTTTACATTTATTTCCAGATCACTGATGAAAATGTTGAATAGTTTTAGATCTAGGACTGATTCCTACAGAACTCAAATAAAAACACCCCCAGTTGAGGACTGCACCACACAACAGTCTGATAAAAAATAGCACAGTGTCAATACAGCACATGTTAAATCAATTAAGAACTGGCTAACAACCTCCAAAAGTAGCTGTCAGTAGACAAAGTCTGGCTTCTAGAAGTCTATTGCATCTGCATCGTTATCTTGTAATCTTCAGGAATGAAATCAGAGTCTGGTCACAAGACCAATATTCCATAAAATCATATTGACTGGCATAATATGTATTTATTACACGTGATTATTTATCATTTGAATCGCCTGTTGGCGTTTCCATTGTTTTTTTTTCTGCAATTGATGTAAAACTGACCAATTTTTACCCACCTAGGTCATCTCAACTGCCAGGTTTTTTTACTTATTAGCACAGCATTAGCACTTTTGGTTTCTTCTGTAATTTCCCTGTTATGTAGAGATGTATTAAAAAGAACATCAGTGAGGCATATCTCATCTAGCTCTCTTAGGTGCAAATTATCCAGCCCCGTTGAATTAAAAATGTTTAACCCAAGTGGATATTATTTAACATCCTCCTTGGTTATCAATGCACTGGCGTGCCAGGGTTATTCACTACCAAAGCTGTTCTTACAATGGGAGACATTATTTCAGCCTTCCTGAGCAAAGTAAGCTACACTGGCCAAAGCACCATTTAGTCAGGGTGACTGCTTTTAGCATAGCGACTTTTGCTGGACAGCTATGTTCATCACCCTTGAGCAACACTGTTCTGTTGACAAAAGGTTGTAGTATAGACAAGGCCCAACAACCAGATCATGACAGCCCCATTCTTGCAAAAAAGAGTGTGGCTGAGACATCTGAATTCGCAGGGTCACAGGCTTCATTTTTAACTCGCCCTACTGTCAGATGTGGATGCTGTCAGGATACTGCCGAATATCCCTTTTGGGGAAAATTCTGGGCTAAAAGTGCTGCTGCCAGAGAAACCAACAGAACCCGTACATCACTCAGAGGACTGATGTTTAAGAAGATATACGTCAGCCCAAGCCCCTGAGGAAGGAATGAAGGGCCTTAAAGTGGATTTACCAGCTTTGGTAGGTTTAGGTAACATTGTTCTAATGAAATCAGGGGCTTTGGTATCTTTAATCTCACATTTAAATTAAAGAAAAAAAACCCCAAGAAAACATAGGAAGGAAGAAAAAGAAATCTGTCATTACAATGGGGCTGGGATGCATTTGAAACCTTCCCTGTGTGGCAGGTAGGATGGGAAGCAGGGAAGCAAAACTTGAACACCTTTGTAGAAGTCGAGGGAGCTTTCAGCTTTTGGGAAGTCTCAGGCATTATTTTCCTTCCTTTCCATTAGTATTGATATTCCAGGAGCATATAAGGATCCTAACTGGAATCAGGGCCCATTGATGCTAGGTGTTATATAAATCCTCCTTAACTGTTTTCTACTTCTTGCTGAGGAAGTCCTATGGTAATCTCAGCGTGGTTTCAGACCATCCCGGGGGGCAAGTGACATAAACATTGATGCCCACCAGGTCCAAGAAAAGTGTTGGACACAACATCAGGACCTATATATAGCTTTCATTGACTTCACTAATGCCTTTGGATTCCATCAACTGCAAAGCCTTGTGGGAAGTACTAGCCAGATTTGGATGTCCTGAAAAGTACATCAAAGTCCTGAGGCTTCTTCACAACCAGATGACTGTGACCGTCCTATGTAGTGGATCAGATACAAATTCATTTATCATCTGAACTGGGGTCTAGCAAGGATGTGTCATTGCCCTAACTCTGTTTTCCATTTTTTTGACAGTCATCTTGGTTCTCATTAAGGACTACCTTCCTTTTGGAACTGACAGAGAACACCGAATGGATGGAGGGCTCTTCAATCTGGGATGTTTTCAACTCAAGACCCAATTACTCAGAACAATCATCCTTGATCTTCAGTACTTCATCATTGTATATGCTGGGGAAAAGCTCCAGACCATGCTGGATCATTTTTGAGAAACCTCCCAAACATTGGGCCTCTCTCTCAATGTTGAGAAGACTAAAGTGCTCTATCAGCCTTCCCCAGGCAATGAATATGACTCCCCTTCCCAAATTACCATTGAGGGAAAGACTCTGGAGGTAGCTGAATACTTCCCCTACCTTGGTAGGCACCTCTCTCAGAGAGCGAACATTAATGAGGAGGTCCAGCACAGGATCCAGCGTGTAAGTGCTTCTTTTGGAAAATTGATTCCGCATGTCTTTATTCATTGAGATCTCTGGAAAGACACCAAGATCCTGGTCTATGATGCAATCATCATTGCCACTCTCCTCTATGGATGTGAAACATGACTAATCTACTGTCATCATCCCAAAAGCCTGAATATGTATCACCTGTGATGCCTCTGGACAATCCTACACATTAAATGGGAAGATTGCTGCACAAATGCCGGTATCCTTAACGAAGCCAATGTCATCAGCATTGAGTCGGCGATCCATAAGCACCAGCTTCGCTGGACTGAACATTGTGTGCAGATGCCTGACTTTCAGTTCCCAAAACAAGTGCTCTACTTGCTCTAGTCCCAGCTTAGTAAGTGCCTGAGATCTTGTGGTGGCCAAAGGAAATGCTACAAGGACACACTGAAGGCATACCTCAAGAAAACAGATGCTGACATCAAGAACTGAGGAATGATGGCTGTCAACTGACTCCAAGGGTGTTGCAACCTCAACCAAGGAGCAGCCCATTTCAAGGTAAAACATCTTGCCCTTGAATGGGGAAGAGAGAATGGAAAAAGGAAAAGGAGAGAAATCCTAGCCTATGGCCTACCCTCCCTTGCAGAAAGATGTGCAACTTCTGCAGGTGGGTCTGTGGCTCAAAGATTGGACTCTTAAGTCACCTTAAGACCCATCAATTAGCCATAGTAGAGATCATCCTTTAATTGAGGTATTGCTGATAACAATAAATACAGAATACGAGGCAGTCCCAGCAAGGAAAACTTACAGCCTGAATAGATTAAACAAATACTGGGTGGAAAGTAAAGGAGAGGGATGGAGGAGGGGAGGGCCTGATCACAGCAACTCATTTGCAAAGACAGGGATAAAAGACAGGGCTACAGAGCCCAGACTCAATGCCCAGTGTTTTTGGGCTACTCTGCTGCCTATCTTGTATTAGGGTGAAACTCAATGCATCTAGTGTGTCTGACCACCTATTTCATATGGGCGCATGTATCTCCTCCTTATCCTGTGAACCTCAGTTGTAGCTGTATACATATTAGGGCACTTATCTGACCCCTTTCTGCTCATGTTGTGCTGGGAATATCTCCCTTACCTGTGCAATGCTACCTATTGGGACACAGAAGTAAAGGGAAAAACATGAACTGAGCTGATGGGAACAACAGGGCAAGCTGAGCTTACAGCCAAACAGGCCAATATTTCCCGTCTCTGAATTGTCTCTCTCAAAGTTCAACATGACAGCTTCAGCTCTGGGAGCACCTGTTCTGTCAGAGCCAGCTTGCAGCCTGTAAAGCCTTAGGAGCAGGGGACTCGACTGATGAACCATCTCTGTCAAGAGGGGAGGCTGCAATGCATCATGGGAGATACAGTCTGAACAGGGAGCCTGGCTTGTAAAGGAGAACGGGAGTGTGAGAAACATGAATTACACCCCTTGGGATTCAAAGCATCTTCCGTGATAAATTGGAATTCACAAGTAGGTTGATTTCCATTGGAAACTAATATATTTGAAGGAGGAAAAAAAGAGACTACTTTTGATGGTTTTTACAAAAGAGGCAGAATGGCATCATTGACCAACAGTGCATGAACACAAGGACTCCTTAACACTTAGATCCAAATATCTAATCCCATCTGCACCATTACTCTGGAAGGGGAGGGCAAGAGGAAAGCAGCTAATGATGAATGCTCCAGTGCAGGATAGACTTTCGTTTAGAAATCGCCAAGTTTAACATATTAACAAACAAAGCGGCGCAGCCGGGAAGGGGAAGGGTAAGTTTCCTCTCTTTAAAAAGTTTTTGGGTTCATTTTTTTTTTTGCTGACCCCGCTCCTGAAGTGATCTCCACATTATGTGATGTTGCCACTCCCCTAGGGAAATGGCAGAGAGTAGCACCATGGTTTGGTTTGCTCTGGGCTTGATTCAAAGCTCCCTGTAATTGGCAAAAGTCTTTCTACTGGCTGCTCCGGGCTTTGAAGCTCTTTTTTGCTCGCTAGGGAAGCCAAATCAGTTGAAGACAGAGCAGCCCTGAGGTAGGTTCCCTGCTGTGGGAGAGCCGCTGGGGTTCTCCTGCTGCCCTTGTGCGACACTTTGAAACTGAGCCGCTGGGTTTCTCCTGCTGCCCTTGTGCGACACTTTGAAAGCGGGAGGAGAAAACTTTTCCTGACTTTGCTACTGAAATCGGCTCTTCTTCCAGCCCCACACAGTGATTTAGGGGTCTCTTTCATTCTAATTAATGCATTGACACAATGAATTAATACCAAATTAGGCAAAGCTATTAATTATACCCAAATAAAACAAAAAAAGGAACCAAAATCAGAGGGACCATAATGGTTGCCACAGAGCCTCATCATAATGTCCCTTGTACATTCCAATTAGAAATAAAACCCATGAACCCAACCCAGCTTAGATAGGAATTCATCAAGGGAAAACATGCTCTGCCTGCTCCTGAGGACAGGAGAACTAGACTAGAAGAATAAGAACAATTTTCTTCCTG
>NW_005841989.1:910166-969391 GCF_000455745.1 Alligator sinensis
GCTACATAGAGACCCAACCGGAACCACTTTTAACAGCAGTGAGTACATTTGTATGTTGCCTGTTTTGTTGGTAGATCTCAAGGTGCTTTTACAAAGGCCACCAGTATTGCCATCCTCATTTTGCAACTGGAAAAACTGAGAACTGACTTGCTGAGGTCACCCAGTAGAGGGAAACCTAGAGTGGAGGTGTCTCAGGTCCTAGTCCCATGCGTGAGCTACTTGGCTGCACTGCTTCTGTTAGGAGGTTTGGAAATGTCTGCTTTCAGTGTTGCACTTCTTTTAGCATGTATTGGTGAGAGCAGCATGTGGAGGCCTCAGCCCTAGTCACAGCTCCAGTGTGCTTAACACTGTGCAAATACACATTGGGTGCATCTGCATGTGCAATTAATGTGAAGCAATAAATTACAGAGCAGTTTGAGCTGGAGTAAATTACTCCTGGGCACACCATCTCCACATATGTCTGGGATAATAGCAATTTGAGCTGGGGTGGAGCAGGCCCGGGCTGACAGAGGAAATAGGGGGTCAGCCCCAGGCTCTGAATGATGGTGTTGGGCAGCAGAGGGACTGGCTGGGGCACAAGGGTGCTGAAAGTGCAGAGCCGTGTGGCTAGGTGACAGGCAGGAGATCACCTAGTCTAACCTGTTGCTCAAGACAGGGCCAGCACTGACTAAAACCATCTCAGATGAATGGTTATCTATCTTGAAGGGAGACTAATCCTATGGACCTGCTTCATAAAGTACTTGAGATCTACTGACAAATCCCATTATTTTGCACTGTTCTTTCCCAGCATTGTCAGGTTACCAGAAGGCAGAATATTTAGTATCTAAAAATGCTGATATCACAATTAAGAAGGCAGCGTGTCTGGCATCCCTTTGACAGGCCAGCAGCTGATGATGGGGTGTGCAAACAGCACAGTATTTGGTTTAGAAATTGCCACTTTTAAATTATTTACAAACAAACAAACAAGCACAGCAGGAAGGGGAGGGTTTTCCCCCATGCTGAAATATTTTTGTTGCTGATATGGTGCTTAAAGGTGACACCATGTGATATACAAGATCCTCTGATGTTGCTCATTCTAAGACAGGGCTTTTTCTTCCTCTGTTGAAGCCTTTCTTCCTAGGTTTGGGTTTTTCAATAATAATTGGAAACTGTAAATTAGAAGGGATTTTTTTTTCCTGTTGCTCGACTGATCTGAAAATCATGGCAAGGGGGAATAGCAAGCCATTATCTCTTTCTTGAGTATGTCAGCATGGCTTGGGAGTAGATATCAGGGATGGCTGTTGGGTGGAAAGAGCTGTTGCGTGGAGTGTCAGCACTGAGGGTGGTAAGAGACCACGTTGCAAGAGCCACCATCCACAAGATCAGTCAGGCCACCCCTTGTACCCTGCAATCCCTTTGTGGCAAACAAGACATAGGGATGCTGGCCTGGGAGGCACCTTCCAGTCCTTTGAGTGCCAGACCCCTGCATTTTGAGGCAACCATTTACACAAGATTCCTAGGAACCCCCCCACACCCCAACTGCAAGGCATACCACCAGAAACACCAAGAACACCCTAAAAATACCACAGGAAAAAAGCAGGGGAGACAAGGGCAGGGCCTATGCCCTGCCACTGCTACATAAGACAGGCAAAATCTAGTTGTGCTGTGCCCATGAATCTGAGCACAACCCCATCCCCCACACCGGTGCTGTACAGGGGAGCCACATTACCATACCCCACACCGGTGCTGTACAGGGGAGCCACATCCAAATGTCTCGTATCCATCATTTCAACTGTCACTCCCATTTAGCAGATGGAAATCTGGGGCACAGATAGGTCTAGGACAGATGGGATGCTACCCCGGTCTCTTGTGCCCTAAATGCTGGACCATCTTTCCTTATCTTTGGGACTGTGACCTCCACAAAGCTTTGGCCAGCTTTATCCCATCTTCATACAGTCCATATAGGCAGAAAGGCTGGGAAGTCTGCGGTGGTAGAGCAGGGAAGTGAATCATGGGCAAGAAGAGATCTAGTCAGGGGCATGGCTTAGAGGAGTGCTCAGGGCTGCTGCAGTCAAAGACCTGACCCCACAGCCACCAAACATAGACTGCCTCCCCTCAACCTTCGTGCTTATGACTGCATAAGCCCAAACCTAGGTCTGTCCTAAGGATCAGATTCAGAATCCCTATGGAAGCATCCAGCCTAGCTAGAAGGTGCTGGTGAAACCCGGAACTGGCCACAGAGCAAGCTCCTTTGTCTTTCATGTGGGGTTTCCTCCAGGTTGGGGATGGAAGATTAGGGAATCTTGCAGGGTCCCTGGGCAACAGAGAAGCAGCAGCCCCCTCTCTCCTAGCTTATCAGTTCAGCAACTTTTGCCAGCACTGAACACACCTTTAAAAAACACAGGAAAAATAAAAGAGCCCATCAAAAGTGGCTGTTGGTTGATCAGCTCTGCTTTAGCGGGCTTCTATGTGCAATATAAACCCCCTTTAAAATAAAAGTTTATGGGGACTTAGCATGAAACGCACCAGGATCTCACATTGTTTGAAATCCTAGACTGTCTTGGGCTGCTGCTTAGTTTGGGGGGAGTCCAGTCAGGGTGCAGACTCCTTTTTGTCCTCCGGTTGAAAACATGTGCTCATTCTATGTAGATATGTATTTGCCATTGCTCTGAGGGTTGGTGCTTATAAAAGCTCTGACACCTTGCTAGTCTTTGTTGTCTGGGGTATGGAGCAGTGAATAGGGGAATTGCCATGAGAGCCTTGTGGGAGGCCTTTTGTACTTGTGATGGGCTTCACAAATCACACAGGCCCAGTCAGGATTACTCTGCAATATGACAGGAGCTAGGAAGAGCTGTCCCTAGCAGAGGATCCCTCTGGAAAGGTAAGCTTCGGGGTTGCACCTGGATGGGGTTCTTCGTGTGTGGGCTTTTATGCGATAGTGCTGGAGGCCTGTGGCCTTTCAGTCTAGAAGGTGGTGGAAGCTGGGCAGATCACTTAAGATCTGGAAGGAATTGTTGCAGTGGTGTCTCTGCATTTGTGCTAAGTCACTTTTGGGTGCTTGGAGAGGGTATTGTCCTAGGATTAAGAGCAAACCTGTCACCTGGTGTAAAGCAGTGCAGTATTGGTGTCAACAGTCTCTGCCAGCGGAGGATATGTTCCTCAAGTGCTACAACCTGTGGCATGTGCATGAGGTCTATTGTTAGGGGCACAGCGTCCTTTGGAGTGACCATGCCTGTAGGTGAGGATTTTGGAGTTGTCTCCTGATTTAAGTGTGCTGAGAGGAGTCTGGGTACCAGGATGTGGGTGGAGGTGAGTTTTGGGATGTGGCTGTAGTGTTTATTGATCTGTATATTGGCAGGCTGTATTGGGGGGTTGGCACGTGTGGGCACATGTTGGTACATGCATATTGGCTCATGTTCTGGGATAGATACTGACATGGGTATGGATTGGGCATAATGGGTTGGATGCGGGCTACAACTGTGCAGTTCCTGCACCGGTTCACTACCTGAACCCTGCAGCTTGGCTGTCTAGGGTTGCAGGTTGGATTGGAGGGGTAGAGTTTCACAAAAACTGAGACTGGTGTATTTGTCTTTGCAAACTGTGCATGTGATAAGACCCTAAATAATGTGAAAGCACGGCTTGCTGGGTTACACAGCTAAGCAGAAAAGGCATGGGCAGCCCTTGTATAGGCAGCGGGTCTGATTAACAGCTGTGTCTCATTCCAAGCAAGTCTCTGAGCAAGAGACCTCAGAGTGGTCAAGCCTATTCCAGCCAAGAGAATGGCCATCCATCAACCAGAACCCCTTTCAATATGGCAGAGTGCTCCCCTTCCGGCCCTCAGTGCTGTGTCAGCCCAGCTAGCATCATACGCACCTTCCCTGTCTGATGGGACTTCTGCTCCTCAGTCATGGGAGTGCTTTTGAAAGTCCTACCCACAGAGAGGTTTGGTATCACTATGGCTGGGGACAGGCATAACTATGTTATTTTTTTACAGGGGAGCAGCAGTTGCTGCCCAGGAATATAATTGTCATGTCCACATGCTCCCTGAGCAGTATAAATGATTTAAACTGCTGTAACTTTAACTTTAGCTGAAACTGGGTTACAATTATAATGGCTTTGCTCCATTTATTCTGCTATAGGAACAGGCGGACATGACAAATATATCAGAATGGCATATACTGTTATAACTGTTAGGTCTGTCCACGTCTGTCTCTTGTACATTCCCTAGCACAGTGGACACTTTATCTCTGCAGTGCAAGTAAAAGGACAGAAAGAGAGATAGAAAAGATGATGAGGGGGGAGTAATGGAAGGCAACAGAAGAGTGTGTATGAGGAAAATGGATTGAAATAAATAAAGGATAAGTGAGGAGAACCATTTTAAATTCCTTTGCTCAGAATAAATGGAGGGGGATGTTTAAATGTTCCTCTCCCTGCATCAGGTATTGTCCTGTTGAAATGCAAATGGAACCTACTGGATACGTGTTAATGGGGAGTAGCAGGGAACTGCATCTCTGCACCATGCTGATCCATCACATAGGCACATCTATCATGGTGTAGCTCTTGTGAAATGGTCAGAGCAGGGCACTTTGAACTCAGTAATTAAATAGTAATTAGCATCACGCTGGAGGGAAATGGTTTGTTGGATCATGTTGTTGGAGAAGAAACAATAGGCCTCCTCCAAAGCACCTACGATGGGCAAAACGGCTGGGTAGGTTAAAAGGCATGGAAAACCTAGGGAAACAAGCATCAAGGATGCATTCTTAGTATCTCCCCCCAGGCACACTTCTACCACACATACACTTGCGGTGTCCCTGGTTCGTTTTAAAGCTTAGAAAAGTGAGGGACTGATAATACTTGCAAAGGCCAGGCTAGTGCTTCCAGAATGGGAGATGGACCATGCCAGTATCCTGCTTTCAGTTGCTGTCCTACCAGGGCCAGGGGGAAGGAACCATTCACTGCAGCCTTCCTCCGTTGTGTCAGAACACAGAACAGAAGAGTTCTGCATTTAAAACACTAGTCCAAGTGTCCAGGCCAAGCCCACACATCTCTGTCCTGCAGTCCTGACTCAGACAGGAGTCTACAGGATTGGCCATTATTTACAGTGCTACAAGATCCCCTGGGTTTTAAAGGGACAATGCAAGGGTCAGACACTATGCTCCCCAGGCATGTGGCTTCAATGCCCTAATCTATTCACTTGTCAGCACCCATCTTGTCTCAGTGTGATGGATATGTAATCTGCAGAGTGGTGCTTCCCCCTCTGTGGCCAGTTGGAGGATAATAGTCTGTTAAACCCCTAGGTGGATAGTTTTAGCTCAAGTATTAGTGTCAAGGTGTGGTAGGAAAGAGGGCGTATGTCCCAGGAGCATGGACTTCTCACACATGAGCTCAACGGAGCTGTCAAACAGGGGCAAAGGGGTAGAACAGATTTGTATCCACAATGGATCAGGAATGGAGCAAAATTTGAGATGCTTGCCAGTAGGCTAAACTTGTCAGTTAATGGCCTGTCACTTTGTACAGCTAATTTTAACAGATGGGATCATAAATGCTCTGGGAAAGTGGGGACATGCAAATTTGTGCGCACAGAATTTGTGGAGTGGCAGAACAAGACGTCCAACCCAGCGAGGAGTGGAAGTTACCTGGTTGAAAATCGATTCCCATGTTGCAGGGCTGGGGTGGAATCCAACACTTTAAACTTTTGTTTCTTTTCTTGAATTGAAACAAAAAGAAAAAGATGTTTGAAGACTCCCTGTAAAACCAAATTTCCAAGCCTCATTTCAGAAATGCTGGGATGACCTTGTTGAAACATTATAATTGTTTTTTGTCAAACTTTAAAATAATGCATTTCTATTTTGTGCAAACCACATTTTCTGTGGGGAAATCTGTTTTGTCAGGAACCTGGATTTTTTTCCCCCACCAGCTCTAATGGACAAAGCTGCTGTTCTAGAAAGAGCCTGCTAACTGGCAGAGCCAGTTTACTGCCTACTACATCTCGGGCATTTGATCCCTATTGCCATAATAAGTGAGCACGTCATATTCTTTAATGTAGTTATGCTTTCAATGCTTCTGTGAAATAAGGTAGCTCCCCTCCCATCTTACGGATGGGGAAACTGAGGCATAAAGCCTAAGTGACTTGTTCAGGATGTGACAAGAAGTTGTCAGCAGAACAGGGAACTGACCCTGCCTCTCAAGTCCTATGTGAGGACCCTGCCCACTGCCCACCCTTTCCTGTATCTGTGCTAGCCGTAGCTGTGCATGCTCCAAATCCAGGGGTGGATCCAGGGGGGTGCAGTGGTGCACTTGCACCCCTCTTTGATTCTTGCTCCATCCAAACTTTACTTATAAAAACCTTTACTCCGTGTGGTAATATTAACTTAGGTGTAGACATGAATGACAGGTTAATACTGGAGGCACTGTTAAGACACTCAAGAAAGCTAGATTCTGGAAAATGAATTTACATTTAACTATAATAATTATAGGACTAATGACACAGTATCTTTTAGCTATTTTCTGCCTAGTTTGTTTGGGTTTTTTTTAATTTCATATATACTCTAGCGAATTAGTGCACATTGCAATAGTTATATTTGGTTTTACTTTGATCTTCAACTAAATAATATAGTGTTAGCCCCCTCCAGCATACTAGTCAAGCACCTAGTTTCTCTTTAACTGCAGAGACATATGTGTTGTGGTATACGTGACAAGGTACCAAACCATCTGCACCTCAAAATCTTAGATCCACCCATGCCTGTGACCTTTTCTACTTGACAATGTTCTTTCCTGTCTGTGGCTCCAGCTTGCACTTCCCACCCTGTCCTGAAAGCCAGGCACGGCTGTCTTGCCAGAAAGATGTGCCGAAAATAATCTTCTGGCTTCTTTCATCTGCTCTTAAATGATCAGTATTTATCACTCCCTGCATGCTGTATGTTTGGAGCAGAGATAAGGCAGGCAGTTCTGAGGTGACTTCAGCAGCAGGACAAGGGCACTAGGAAGCAGAAATATGTCTGAGCCCCAGACAGCTCAACAAGTTGGCTGATAACACAACTGCTTGCTGAGTTGCATGCTGGGCTGGTCTTCACCTTTCGTACCAGCCTAGACAGCTGCTCTGCAAATAATGAATTGGCAGTGAATGTGCTGGGCTGAGCTTCTCAGCTTTCCCAGCTGCAAGTGCCATGGCATCAGCAGAAAAATCTTCTCTAGCAATATCTCTGTTCTTGGGGCACGGTCCCCTCTGCACTTCCACCCTGCTGTGGGAACCTCCCAGAACAGAGCACTGGAAGGGGGGTAATTGTAAGGAAATAGTCCTTTACTGCTGGCTTTGCACCAAGAATATTTCAAGCATCCCTTTGAACTGTCTCCTCTCCACGTAGCTCAAACAGCAACTCGCTGTGTGATGCAGCTCAGCTGGGGATTGCTGATAGTATTTTCTTTCTCCTTCTGTGCACAGGGCAAGGGGTTCCCCCGTGTCTCCACAAGTGGGGCAGGCTCTCCGCTGGTGTAAATCTGATAGCTCCACTGACTTCACCAACTGTGGCCATGGCCCTACTTATCCAATTAGCAGTGTTCCCACGTACCCCTCCGCCCATTCACTGGCCAGACTTGCCGTCTGGACATCCTGCTGCCTGTTGCTGCAGATGAAAAATGAGCAGGGACCCCTGTGTCCCATTACCAGACTGTTTGATTTTTTGTGTCCATCTGCGCCAGCCCATCTCAGGTCGTTCTTTCTAGTAACTTGTATTACAGCGGAGCTGCATGAATAGCAGGCTTTTCAGTTTTGTGGCTAAACAAAACAAGCAGAAATGGAATGATTTGGGCAAACACAAATCAAGAATCTCGCTCTTTTTTTGTAACTCAAGGTCACCTGCAAAGCAAACACCGTTTAAAACATTAGACCATTGTTAACTCCCTCGGTTTCTTGGCTAAATCTGTTCATGTAGGGTGTCTACACGTCACCCTACTTCACTGTACGCCGCACTACAGCAAAGTAGTGATCACATGAGTCTACACATGACTGGCAGCTACTTTGCCGTAGTGGCGTGCTCCCCTGTTTTGGCGCACTGCTACAGCAAAGTAGCAGCTAAAACTAACCACGCGCCATGTGCACAACGCAGTATGGGCAGTTACTGCGCCATGCTTTAGTATTTCCAAAAGAAAGTACTAAAGCACAGTGTAGTAACAATGTCACCATAGGGCAACATGTAGATGTGCCCTGAGTTGATGAATACTTCACTCTCCATGAAAATGAATTTATAGCAAGCTCTCTCTCGGAGAGCACAGGTTATAAAAGCTCAACTGAAGATTGGGGTCTCGTGCTATGCATTGCAAGCAGTCAAGACCCTGCAATAAGAGAAATCATTTTCATGTTGGAGTATACAAGAAAAGGAAGAAAGAGATAATGGATTGAGATTGGTTAGGACAAGACGGGATTGAAGTGATTTAGGGGTGTCATGACAGAGGGAGGTTTTAAGGATGGTAGGTGTTGGTTTAATGTGTTTTGATAGTAGCTTTTAGGCCTGTGCGAAGCAGCTGGTATTCGCTTCAGATTTGGTTTGGCCATTTCGGGGGACAGCGATTCGATTTGGTGATTTGAATCACTGTCCCAAATCGATTCGGCTGAATCTGATTCGGAGATTCAGCAGCAGCCGAATCTCTGAATCAGGCAGGCTCATGCCCCCCCTGCCCCCAATGCCTGCCCGCCTGCCCCAGCTCCTGGCTCTTTGGGAAAAAAAAGCCCCAGCTCACTGGGTGCTGCCAAGTGGGGGGTGATCCCTGCTGCCCCCCCACTGACCCACGCTGAATGGGGGGCTTTGCACGAGCCCCCAAAGCCCCGAGGCTGCCGCAGCAGTGGTGAGTCCTGGGGTGTTTCTTGGCTTTTTTTTTTTCTTAAAGGGCTGGAGCTGGCCCAGGCAGGGCACCTGTGGGTGGGGGCTGGCAGAGTGGGAGCACCAGAGCTTTTCTTTAAAGTACCGGGACCTGGGGCAGGCAGGGCAGCCATGGGGGTGGAGGGGCTTGGGGAGCGGGTAGGAGTCATGCAAGGCTGGGAGAGTGGGAGGAATCAGGGGGCTGGCAGGAGTCCCCCCCAACCTCCCCACCCCCATTCAATGGTTCGGAGAGCTTTGAATCGATTTGCACCTTTAAATTGGTCCTCTGATTCGATTCGGATTCGGCGATTCGGCCACTGAATCGGGCCGAATCTCCTCCAAATCGAATCACCATCTGAAGCTTCGCACAGCCCTAACAGATAGTGCTTGAAGCCATGTTGGTGGATAAGAGCTCATACATGAAGGGTGCAGAGAGAGAAGAGGTTTAGGTGGAGGGTGCACGCTCGCACAGAAGTAGAGAAGAGTCCACCCCATGCAAGATACGGAAGGAATAACTGGCGAGAGACAAGGAGAAGTCTTCTCAGCTAAGTGCTGACCCTAACAGGACATGGCTTTGAGACACCATAAATGTTTGCCAAGGCCCTAGAGAGAGAGAAAAGAGTATGGGGGTGGCTTGGATGTCTTGGCATCTGACCAGGATAAGATCACTTGAGGCTTCTACGACTTGGATGCTAAACAGAAGAGAAAGAAAGCCCTAGTCCTATGGAAAGATGAAAAAAGAGAATTCTTCAGCTCATGAGGCAAAGATTTTTTTTTTGAGAACAAATCTCAAAGTTAGTTACCCAGGATGCTATGACTTGTAGTAACATCTGAGTGGGTAGATCCTGCATTTTGGGTTTGTAAACTTCCAAGGTGATTTGCAAGCCTGGTCTAGAGACCCTATTACTTGTTACCATGTGCCTGCTAATCATGCAGATGGGTTGTTAAAATTTTGTGATTCATCATTTTGTTTATTTCAGCTGGCAGGTGTAGCCCAGTTCCCCGCTCGTGTTAATGCTGACTCTGCTGCTGCTGCCCCCATTACTCTGTGCCGGAGTTTTGCACAGTGACACCTGGATGATGGTGCATCACAACATCTGTTGCCTTGCAGCTTGACTGCACAATGACTGGCAACAGAGCCAGTGGGAAGGATCAGAAAATGGCTACTTGGTTATTTTTGCTTAACACAGGCATTCTTCCCTGAGCCGAAAGGCAGGCTGATCCTCTGCCTTTCCTGAAAGTAGGGCCGTAGCTTAATGGATAAGAAAGTAGAGCTGTTGAACCGATTGTAAGCACAGCGTAATGTAAGTCATGGCTTTGTGGCTGAAGGGCGGGATTTCTGTGTTAACTTGGCGTAATCTTGACTCCCTGAACAGTGGAAACTCATCAAAAGCTGGGATATAAATTGTAAATTTGCTGGAAATTGGAACTTCAGGGGGACAATCTGGAGTCAATTTTGGGTTGACGCAGAATGGCCAAAGAAAAACTGAATATAGACCTCCAAAACTAGCCTAGTGTCAGTAACGTTCCAGGATGGGGTTAATCATGAAACTGCACCTGTATATTTGTGACACCCCAGTGGCCCTTTAGCTGAGACCCAAAGCACCCCTGAACTTTGGGGTTGAGCAGAGAACAACATGGCACCTGACACATGACACTTGTAGCTGGAACCAGATTTGATTGCTGGTGACCTGGGGATATTTGGCATTGTAGTTGGAGCTGATCCCTTGTTACCATGAATACAGCCCTCTAGAGCAGAATTCATCATCACTTTCAAGAAACTGGGAGATTCATGAGACTCCTGTGTTCAAATACGAAGTCAATGGGTGTGACTGCTCCAGTAACCAGGTCCTCTTGCCCCAGCCAGTTTTGAGCTTGGTTAGTTTTTCTCCCAGCCTATTTTTTTTCCTGGCAACATAAAAATGCATCTTGGTCTTTGCTGGGAGATCACAGAGGCAGCTGCACATTAAAATGTCGAAAGCCAAGCCAGGAGTCATTGATTTGCTGCAGAGGAGCTAATCCTGGAGTCTGTGTGTTCTTGGGAGCAGCGGTGTGCGATCTGCCACTAATTAGAGAGCAGAGAGCAAAATATGAGGTTTGTCCCAGGGCTGCAAGCACAAGAACACTTGCTGCTGCAGCTGGGAAGAAGAAAGGGAAATAAACTGAACAAGCGGATGAGGAGGAGGTGGTGGCTGGGAGAAGCTGCTGTCAGGGCAGCATCAGCAGATCTCTCAGATAATGAAAAGAGCTGGTCTGGCTGCATCACCAAGCACCTGTTGTGTGAAATGGCTAGAAGGGAGCTGCCCAAGAGGCATCCCCGACTTGCAAGAACCTGGATGCCAGGACTGCTGTGGATTATAGATGATTACTTCAGCTGATTCCCAGGCACTGTGCCATGTTGCCTAGTGGATGGAGCAGGGAGCTGGGACTTGCAGTTGTACTCATGGCTTTGTCTGTCGTGTGACTTCGGGTCAAGTCACTGCCTCTAATTGTGCCTTGGTTTCTCCTTCTATTAACTAAAGCTAGTAAAGTTGCTGTCTTTTTTTGTGGGGGGGGGAGTGCCTTGAGACCTATTGATGAAAAGCATTAGGAATTATTTGTTATTATTATATTAATTATTATTATCAGCGGGAAGGGAGAGAGCATGCTGCATCAACAGTACTGCAAAGCCAGATAATAGCATCACTGGAATACACAAGCATTCATGGATTTCCCTTGTAGGGCAGAAACCAGACTAAGTCGCTTGTGCTTTTGCCTTTTGTTCCCAAATGATCTCAATAGTTGGCAGACATGCTAAGTGTCAGAGGAACTTGGCTCTGACTCCCAAATCCCCACCCCGCACCCAGTCTTCTCTTCTCCAGAATAAGCCTAGTTCCCTCAGTCTTTCTCTGTAAAGTCATGCTTCTAAAGTCTCTAATATCTTTGTGGCTCTTTGCTGGACTCTTTCCAATCTGTCCATATCTTTCTTGAAGTGTGGGGCCCAAACTGCTTAATGCTTCAGGTGAGGTCTCAATAGTGCTGAATAAGGTGGAAGAATCATTTCCCTTGATTTGCAAATGACCCTCCTGTTAATACAACCCAGTATACTGTTGGCCTTTTTTGCAACAAGGGCATACTGTTGGCTCATATTCAATCTATGGTCCACTGTAACCCTCAGGTCCTTCTGTACAGCACTACAGTCCAGGCAGTCACTTCCCAGTCTTCATTTGTGCATGCAATTATTCCATCCCAGGTGCAGGACTTTGCACTTATTCTTGTTGAATGTCATCTGGTTCATTGTGCACCACTTCTCCATTCTGAACCCTAGCCCAGCCCTCCAGAATATGTGCATCTCCATCAAACTTGGTGCCATCTGCAAATTTGGTAAGTATGCACTCAATCCCATTGTCCAGATCAATAATGAATATGTTAAGGAATGTCGGATGATGGACAGACAGATCCTCAGGGACCCCTACTTGATATTTCCTCCCATCTGAACATTGAGCCATTGATGACTACTTATTGAACATGATGGTATAACTCCATTTGGATATGCAAATGAGGATCTGGCACAAATTTGATCCCACCTTTTCCCAGTGTTGCTGCAGGTGACTGACATACTCTGAGCTCCTGCTGACCCCTCCTGCCGGCCTTCCATCATCTCCATGTGTTTGTCTCATACAATATGGCAAAGCACTGGCCTAACCACAAGGGAAAAGCAGCATCCCCACCCTGATGTCCAGAGTAATATACAGGGTGAAATCTTGTCACCACTGAAGTCAGTGACAATGCTTCTGGGTGAGTTGCCCCCTTGACCTTCTAAACCATGCCTGGTACAGCCAAGCATTGGTCAGTAAGTGACAGGCATTGCAGCGATTGCAATAGAGGGAATGGGCACTTTCTGCACTTTCAGATTTGCAATAAAGTGGCCCTAGGAGATAGAGCTGAGACTGCCAGTTAGGGGGGTTTATGTTGGAAACTGGACAAAGACCACCCACAACACAGCCCCATATCCTTGACTGTTCCGTTCAATCTGTCTTGGTCTTGGCCCTGACAACTGGGATGTCTCTGATCTACAGGTTGGACTATTGCTGTTTATGCTTCCTGTCTAAGACCATGGACCAGGAAAGAGCTCTTAGTGGAGCAGCCTGCTCACCCCTGGGCAAAGACCCAGCAGGCAGGTTCCCTTCCCTGCCTTCTCCCCTGGGACAGCACCAGTAGGCACAGGTGAGCTGACCAGGCACAGAGTCAGCTTGACTCCTAGCCACACCCTTGCTCCCCAGCCTTCCTACCAGGTCAGAGCAGTGCATATTACAGGGGAAATGGCTATTAACCCTTAATGTGCAACTGCTCAAAGTACATGCTAATTTTAACACCAGTTAAATTTAGCATGTGCTAAATGTCATGTGCAACAAGGCCCCATGACTCCTGAATGCACCAGATGCTGCAGAAAAAAAATTAAAAGGCAGTCCCTGATACACATAGTTTAACTTTTCTAGTAATACTATCAGCAAAAGCAGAGAGGGCTGGGTTGACCAACTGGGGCAGGGGGGATGTTTGAAGTCACTGCATGGAAAGAGTTATGGAGAGAGTGGAAGGATGATGCTGAGAGTCAAGTGACCAGGGGCAGAGTTAAAGGGACTGGAAGATGGATTGAGAAGCTTGCAAGGGTGTTGCTACACTGCATCACAAGGTAAACCAGCCCTGGGTGAGCTGAGCTTGTTTCACTCCAGTATATCTACACTAAGCAGTTACTTTCACTGCTGTAACATTGTATGGACCGAGCCCAAGTATTGCTGATCATTGGAGTGAAAGCTACAGGGGATAAAATAACACATGCAAATACCACCTGAACATCTATTGCAAATCAGTGAGCCTGGCAGACTTCTTTAAGGAGACTAATCAGTATTTTGCCAGGGCCTCATTAAACTGAAAACAAGGAGTAGAAAAGGCAGTTGCGCTCTGCATCATCAGAAACTGCCTTTTCAACCTGGGGCATCTACACACCTGCCTATCTCGTGTCGATCTGTTGGTGCTGCTCCATGCTCAGGCCCAGCACACAAGAGAGGGGAATGGCAGCAGAAGTGAATAAATAAATAAATACAAACCTCCTGGCTTAGAGACGCATTTGAAAATGCAGAATTTTAAGCCAACGCCACTCGACCGGCACCGCATCCTGCCTGCCAAGATGGAGCTTAAAGACTCGAGTTCAGAGAGGCACAATAAGCAGAAGCTTAACCCCACTGTCTTCCGATGGGGCTGCTGAGACGCGTTATCAGGGCAATGCAGCTCCGGTACCGTCGACAACACTCCAGCTTGTGTCACTTAAGTCCCTGTTAATACGAGGGACACGTCTGGCTTGTAGAGGCCGTGCTTACATCAGTGCCCGGCCACTTTCTAATGGCAGGTCAGATCAGTTCATAATCTTCCTCTGGATAATTTTTCCCCCCACTTTCTGTCTCAGAGGAGATTATAGCTCTGTAATATCTTGCTTCTGCCCCTCTATTTACTACAGGGGCTAAGTGCTTCCCCCCCCTCCCAGTATGATTAGATTAACTCCTTGCTTGTGTTCCTGGTGCAAAGAAATGTGGTTCATCAGAGAGACATTCTCAGTGGCTTTTCTCTCCTATTTTTGGCTTTTATTTCCCTCTCAGGCCATATGCTGTTAAGTGAAATCCAGTTTATTCTTCCCTATGAGGATGCTTCAGCCATGATGTTGGAATGATTTTTACTCTCCTAATGCAGTTAAGAGGCCTGTGTTATTGGGTTACTTCGGCTCTGGGTTGCTGGTGACTGAGGTCAAGAGTCTTTTTGAGAGCACAGTAATAGTGTCTGTCTGGTCTTTCAGTTTGCATAAGAAGCTTTGGTGTGTCCTTTAAAATGGGAAAGCTGGAAGTGACACAGGCTCCTAAGCAGGGCATTGTGGAGTGTTAAAGTGCGACAAAGACCTGGCAAAGAAATTGTGAGCATGCTGCTCTTCAGTGTCAGTTGAAATCAGAGATGTAAAGCTGGGGCAAACACACAGAAAATTGATCCTTTACATCTTTGCAAGATCTGTGAATATTAGCGCTACCATAACCAAGGAGGCAATGGGTCAGTCCTCAGCTGCCATGCAATACACCAGCTTCAGGGCAGCTACACTAAGAAATCAGGGTCATCAAATGCTGCTGCTTTACATCATCTACTCCTTTCCCTAAACTAATCAAACTGCACCTTGAAACCACTTAGGTGTCCTGTCACTACTCTCGCCCCTCCTCCTGGATGGCTGTGCCAGAACCTTTTTCCTTTGATGGGTAGAAACCTTTTGCTAATTCCAGCCTCATCTTATTCAGGGAGAGTTTATTCCCTTTTGTTCTTGTTGCCAACATTACCATTAGAAAAGCTTGTCTAAGAAAATGGTGGAATCTGTGTCATTGCAGGATTTTAAGCAGAGGCTGGATAGTAGGCGTCTAAGGAAGTGAATCTTTTCACATATATGAAGTGGATTGGACTATGCCTCTAAGGTCCTCCTAACTTTATCAATGTTATCTATTTAGTCTTAACAGATACTCTTTTGTGTTTTACCTGGAACCTAACCCCATCAGATTTTTGCTTGGGACTGGACTAAGACCCGACCTGCCACTGAAACCAATGGGGGTGGAAAGAGCTGAGCCTCTTTCAGAAGACACAACACTGGACTCCTCATCTATCATTTCATCTCCATCAGTGGCCATCTATGCCTGTAGGCCCTGGGATGCTGCCTTGCACAGCCTCTTAGCACAGCAAAGATTTAAAAAAACCTCTTCAGCTTTTTTTTGCTTTTTAACTTTTTGCTGAGCTCATCCATATCTGCTTTAAAAGTGCAGAGGGACTCAGAGATATTTCCAGGATAAGGTGCTTTATCAATGGAATTGTGCAGTATAAATAATGTAAAAACGAAAATGAGCCAGAACAGCACAAAGTATGGTCAGCAGAAAGGACAGCACCAGGGCAAAGGGAGTCCAAAAATCAGACAGAAAATAGGTCCCCAGATGACATGGGGAAATCAGTAAAATTTCTTTTTTTTTCTCCTCCTTCAAACTCTCTTCCAGGCACTCTGACCCTTTATTTTTTTATCATTCATTGTTTTTTTTATTTGAGACTCTCTCTCCTCATATCTGAGGCATTTTTTAAACCTGTCACTAGATTCAATAAGAACAGTGTATTTCTTTAATGTGGCCTATATAGTGTGGGACTGAAATATAGGCATGAAGGGAAATCCTGGTAGCTGTCTTTGGTTCTTTAGTTTGGCCACCTCTTTTCTGGTTACAAATTTCTGAGCCCAGATACCTGCAGATGAATATTGCTGAAAGAGAGGAGAACTCAGGCTCAGTTCTGGATCAGAGCTGCTCAGGGCTCCAGCCCAACATGGGAACCTGTTCTTCAGATACAGGTTGGCTGAGAGGCAAAGGAGCCAGGCAGCATGGCTTCTTCTGTCTGACTCTTCCACTGACTCATCGTGGGACCTTGAATAAGCCTCATCCTTCCTGTGTATCACTTTCTTCAGTAGTAACACTGAGAGGAAAGCAAGTTTGGGAGTCATTTTAGAACCCATTATTCTTTGGTGTCCCCAGTCAGCAATGAGGCCTCAAAAGCAGCTGTTTCTGCCACCTCAATGGGAGTTTGAACATGCAGAGAGATGAGACTCGTATAGCATTTTATGGCATCCACGATTGGAGCTTGGGCTTCTCCCTCCCAGAACACATTAAAGGTCTAAATACCACCCTTGCCAAATTAAAGCTAAACAGTAACACAGGGAAAGTAACACTTACTAGATAATTGCAGGAGAGAAAAATTACATGATATGTATTTATAAATAATAAATGCATAATTTATTAATCCCTAGCACAAAGAGCCTATGAGGCTTAATTAATTATTACTTGCAAATTGGTTTTGAGATTATTGGATAAAAGCTGCTATAGGAGTACAAAGTAGCGTAGCAAACATGTAGCTGCCTAGGGTTTTTGCATTGAACATTAGCCTACACATTGCAGCCATTCAGAAACTGGAGGACTGAATCAAGAGAAACCCCTAATCTAGAAACTCAAGCATGCCTGCACTGGGACACCTGGGAGTGCGGCTGTGAAGCATGCCTCTCCCACCTAATCCTCTTTGGCCATCAAAAAATAGGTAATGCAGGTGCCATTGGAACAGTGTTAAGTAAACCCAAGCAGTGTCTATGTTATATCTGGGGGAGCTGTAGCATGCATAGTGTGGGGGTGCAGTGCTCCTTGGCACAGTCAGAAGCAGAGTAGAAAAGTCCCCTGCTAGCGGCAGAGAATCTCTGGCATATGAATGAGCAATTTGGATCACTTTCAGTAGACAGCAGTAGTATGAAGATTTGCTAGCCAGTTTATGACAATTAAAGCTAATCCCCAAATGCAGGAGTTTATACAAAAATCATGGAACTTTCATATTCACTTAAAAACAAAGCTATACATTGAAATAAATGTTCTGTTTTGGGATGGGGTTCTCCCTCCCTCCCTCCCTCATTTTTGCCTGCTTTTCCCCATTTTTCCATTAGCACAATGACAAAAGGGGGAGGGAGATTTCCAGAAAGTGGGGGAAAACGCAGTTTTTCATCTAAAAAACAAAAAAAAAATCTTGACTGAAACCGACCCCTATATCAAAAGGGCCATTTGCTGCTGAAAACCATTTTTGACGGTTAAAAAAGAAAATTGACCTGGTCTAATTAGTGCATTTTTATGATTCTAATTTGTGTTATCTCTGCTATAAAATACACTTCATACACATTACAATACAATTAAACATGCATTAAATCCAGTTCATCAGACTTTAAGTGAGTTCATCTCATTAAACACCCCTCACACAGAAGTGGCGTGATCTCATACATAATATCCAGCCAATCTCCCTACCTGATTCAAAGCCTATTGAAATGAATGGGAAGATTTCCACAGACTTCAGTGGGCTTTGGACAAGGTCTTGTTTTTATTTATGCAATTTTTTCTGTAATGCAATGTCCTACTTTGTGTAAAGTGGAGGCTGGTGTATAGGTGCAATCCCACCTTTGAGTGCTGTTGATACTTATCTGCATGCCTCTCTGCCTCCTTTCTTAGTTCAAGCTTTTCCAGGGCAGCTGAAGTCCTCTTTACCTCCTTTGCCTTCCAATAAGCCTGTGGGCTGGAAGTGCTTTGTTCAGTCTACCTGCTAGAGTGTTTTTAATTGGGTAGTGATGGCTGGGCTGGTAAGGGGTGAGCTGACTTGCCAGAGTCCACATAAAACAGCACTGGCTGGAGGGAGAGCTCTGGGCTGCAGACCTCCCCGGGTAGGAGCTCCCTCTTCTCCCCATGGACACACGTCAGCCAACCCAGCTATGAGACTGCAGCTTTAGTCTATATTGAAAGGTAGGGCCCAAGCCAAAGGAATCACTCTAGGGCCTGCCGGGGTCATGGTGCAGGTAATTAGGATGCAAGTATCCGTGGCAACCTCTGTCACAATGGGTCCCATCAGATCTTGCTGCAGAGGAAGCTGCGTGGAAACAAGGCTGTCTTTGCCTCCAGCTGGATACATCCAGGTGGAGGGCTGCTGCAGCTGATGGCAGATTTCTGGCCTGACATTGTCCAATTTCTTGTCTGAGCTGTTCTCTGAATCAGAAATCCGAGCACTGCACCTAGTCTGACCACACAAACCTGCTGCTTCATTATACAGATAGCTAAAACACCACTCAGAGCATCTTATTTTTACTGATGAAAGCAAACTGATGGGGAGGGGCCTGAAGCAAAACTGGGGTCCCCAGCCCTCCATGACCTGGAGGGGAATGCACTGCGACCTGGGCCTCATGATTCTCTTCCGACCCTACTCTAAAGAGCACTGTGTGATGGGGCAGCACCTTCCTTCTGAGCATGGCAAAGCACCAGTGATGATTGTGATCCCTGTACTATGTCTGGGAAATCTCTGGAATAGGAGGAGACTGAAGGTCCCATTCCTGAATCTGCTGCCAAGTGCCTGGCTAAGACTTGTCCTCCCCAGCTCTAATGACTTGCTGTTTCTGCCACCCATGCTGTTAAACGTGTGGATAAATAATGCTGAATCTGTGCAGTTATGCAATCTCCATGTATATGCAAGCTATGAACATTTCAAACATAAGTCCAGAGAAGCCATTGTAAATTCCTGTGACCTATGCTATCATAGGGAACAATAAGGTCCTGGTTAGAGTCACAGAAAAGACATGCAAGCTAACCAGCACATGCTTATGTATGCAGTTTATCTGATCTCCCCAAAAGCCAAACAGCTACACAGATTCCAGCTAAGATCATGCAAGCAAGACAGACTCCACATGTCATATGATCCACAGGGATCATGGATGCAACATCCTTTCATATAACCTTCCTGTGAAACTTGTACAGATCACATGGAGCCCAAGAGACTCCTCATGCAAAATCTGTACCATACAGACCCTGGCTTTCTCAGCTAAACACAACAGCTCTGCATAATAAGTAGCATTTTTTTAAAATATTTCTTTCATCTGAGCCCCTCTCTAATCCCTTTAAAAGTGTAAAGCACCTTAGGGAGATTTTAGGGACAAAGGGTTTGATCTATATTCTATGGGCTTGTGCTAGGGTAGTAATGCACAGTCTAAGATCTGCCAGAGCCTCAACCAGCAGGCGAACAGTGCTCTGGGATGGTGATAGACACCCCTCTGTGCTGCTAGGGCGTCCCCAGGTTGCATGCCCTCATTTCAAAGACCTTGAGCTTACAACCCACCTCTGGCTAGCGCATCCACCAGCAGGGACACTGTAGAGCAACTTGGGGGGCACATCTGCACATGCATGTTAATGTAAAGCAACACATTCTGGCACATATCGTGTCAGAGTTTATTGTTCCCGGGCACCATGTTCACACATATGTGCAGGACCACAGCATGTTGAGCCAGGTCAGAGCAGCCCCACCTGCCTGCTCCAACCTGTCTCAACGTGTTCGGGGGATGGGGTGGGGCTGGCTGGGGCATGAGGGTGCTTTAGTACAGGGCTAGCGGCAGGCAGCCTCTACACTGAAGCACCCTTGTGGCCCAGCCAGCTGGGTCAGCGTCTACACGTGCATTGCTGTGCACAAAAAAACTCCGCAATAGGACAGTACTTTTATTATTGGTTTCCTGTGGCCTAATAGAGGTGCATATCTAGATGCTGACACATTTACTGGGAGCTAATTAGGCAACTGCAGTAAATGACATAGATGCACCCAGGGTGTTCCATCCCAGACTTTACTTCATTGCAGTCAATGGTTCATTGTACCTACTGGAAAGAGTCCCTCTGGCTTTGGATCAGGCCTTGAGAGACTGAATCCTAACTGTGTATGAGAATCTGGGCCAGAGACCGATTGCTCCTCTCCTTTACATCTGTGGAGCGACTCCCCTGAGCTCAGCTGCGAGCAGTTTTCAGACTCCTGTGTATTTGAAGTAACAAATGTGAGTATTAATTTTCATGAATGTGCTGTGACACCTGTCTGAAATTATTTGGTTCCACAGGCCATGCTGCTGGCAAATGCCTTTGCTAGGAAAACAAACAAGAAATGACCCTGTATTATAGCAGTACTTGGTTCTCCCATACATTTGCTTTTACCTGTAGATTCCACAGCCCTTTACAAAGGTGTGTTAAGTAACATTAACTGCATTTCATGGATGGGAAAACTGAGCTATAAAGGGGGTCACCCAGTGAGTCAGAAGCAGGGATGGAAACATTATCATAGTAGATTGGCACCTTATGGCTTCAGCTCAGCGCCGGGCTCCATTGTACGTACTGCTGTGCAGACAAGTGATAAGAGACAATATCTGCTCCAAAGAGCTTATGATGTAAATAAGCCAGGGTGGGAGAGGAACCAGAGTTAAATGACTTGCCCAAGGTTATGCACTAAATTAGTTGCAGAGCTGTCCCAAGAACCAGAGTCTCTTCATTCCCAGTGCAGTGCCCCCCTCACCAGAACAGGATGCCAGAAGCAGGGGGCACACATTGCTTTGCAATTTGGGTTAGGAGCCCCTGTGACTATTTGCAGAGTAGCTTTGTAGGGGCAGCAGGAAAGAAACTGCCTGCCAGTACCAAATGCCTCTGCCTGCAGATGCTGTGCTGAGCTCTCATTCCTTCCCTTCATTTTAAATGGGCCTTGTTATACATCGTTCATTTCTATTTTTATTAAAAATGTAATGCATTGCCATTTTACCCTCTTGCCAGCAATGACTACAGCAGGAACATCAGCCATAAGTATCCTCAGGAGAAATAAAGAGAGGCATCACTGAATAATCTACCAGCAACAATTATTATCAGGGTTACATCTTCTAAAGTATACATAGTCTTACAAAGGAGGGATTGTTGGAGAAGGCAAGCATACCTGCTTCCTGTGAAAAATGTTGAGCTTTGATCAATATAAGGGAAAGATTTTCAGGTGATGTAAGCCAACATTGGTCCACCGGAGTGAACCTCATGTGCTGGCTGCAGGGCTGGTTCTTCAATAATTGAACTGTTGCTCCATCATACTCAGCAAAGGAGAATTTGGAGAATAGGATGGGAGCTGGTGGGGGTGGAGGGGTGGGGTAAATGTTTGTATCAGTTCTTTTAAGTCTCTCCTCACTTCAGGAATTAGATGACTTTTTTGGCCTGTGTTGTGCAGGAAGTTGGATTCTCAATGATCAAATGGTCTCAGTGGTTTTAAAATCTCTGGGTCAGATCTGCAGTTGGTGTAGTGGGGTATGCTGGCTGACTTGGTTCTCAGGGTTGTTGGCTGTAGTGGTGTTGGTCTAAGTATGTAGGCTGGCAAGGCTCTAGCCTTCCTTGGTTCTCTGTGCTTGTGACCTTGACAAAGCTATGCCCATTGATGGCAGCTACAGATCTTTTTGAAAATGAAGCAAGGATGCTGGGAGAGGTAAGACACTTTAACCTCTCTCTCCTTCCAAAGGAAAGAACAATACCAGGAATCAACATCTCAGACTTCCAACCTACGCTGCTTCTCATCTCTTCCACAACTGGCCATTTGGTCCCAATATGAAAAGATCTCTTGAATTGTGTTGAGGATGTTAGCAGAAAAGATGGCGGTTCACAGCTAGTTGCGGATGCTGTTTCCTCTTTCTCTTGATGAGCTCTTCAGAGCTGGGGTTGGATATGCTCCTACACGAACTTCCATATTGTGATCTTTGGGTGCACCTGGCATAGAAAGCATAGCCCAACATGCAGCTTTGACAATGATCTATAAATACCCCAGCTGAAATACATCTGGTTTGAAAGTACTGCTTCCCTCCCACAGCTTCTACAGTTCATGTGGTTACAAGCATAGTCTCTTGGCTACCCAATATAAGGCAGTCTCCCCTGTTTCTGACCCATGCTGCTTCTCATCTCCTCAGAAATCCCAGAAGCAGTCAGGGGGGGATGTCTACATGAGACGTTTAATGCACAGTAGACTAATTCTACTGTGCATTAGCACGTCATGGCAAAAACAGTGCTAATGCACAGCAGAATTAGTCTACTGTGCATTAAGCATCACAAACAGACCGTGTACCATTCCTACTGTGCATTAGCACTGGCTACAACACATTTATGTAGTACCTCTTATTAGAGGTACTAAACTTAATGTGCAGTAGCAGCAGCACATTACTGCATGTGTAGACACACCCAGTGTGAGGTTGGAACCAGGTGGGAAGTGGTCTCTGTCAGGAAAACAGAAGGATGCTTCAGTTGCACAGCTTCCTTGTGGGAGTGCATCTCTTTCCAGGGGTCTTATTTCAAAGGTTTGTAGTCCTGTGGGTTTCTCCACCAAAGGGCTCTTGCTCACAAGGGCTCTTTTTAGTCTAATGGGGGTTTGCACAGCAGAGAGGAGCTGGAAGTGCTAGACACTACTAGCCTTTCCCCAGGCAAGGCCTGCAGAGTGCACTGCTTCTTGGCAAGAGGCATCTGGGGACTTCCAGGTAGCAATTACTGGCACAGCCAGGTTCTTTACACCTGCTTGGAGCAGATCACCACAGAAACTCCCTATTTCGTCAGCAGAAAACTAGTGTCCAGGGTTAGTCATAACTCACAGTCAGGGAGTGTGTCTGAGGCTCGGGGCAGAGGTTTGGAGTAGGGTGAGATAAAAAACTCTTGCATTTCATGTCTCACTCTGAAAGGAAATGTGTCTGATTGTTGCAGCAGAGGAGGAGTCAGTCAGGATTTCTGAGTTCAGCTCCTGGCTGTGGTGTGGTAGGTGGTGCATTGGCAACAGCAAGGGGAGGTAGGGCCCGACTGTGGATGGCGTGGGGCATAGTGGAGGCAGCATGACAGTGTGCAAGGGTGGTAGTGACCTCCACTGACTTGCTGTCTTTACCCCGTTCCTCCAGCATAATGCACTCTTCTTTCTGAGCATCCTTCCCTCTCCTTGTAAAAGAGCTATGTAATGGTTAAAGGATTTCATGGCTTAAGGCTGTGTTGTGTTGTGACGATTAATTAATTCTTTTTCCAAACCAGGGAACCCCACTGCTATAGTAGATACTTTACTCCCAGAGACAGCAGAGCCAGTTCTTAAGTGTGTACATGTCTTGTGGAGTCCCGGGAAGAATTGCACTGGCTTGGGATATGCTGGAGCAGGGTTGCTGTATTCTGCCTGTTTCTTACAGTGGTGTTACTCCACATAAGCTTATACACAGCTCTATTAGTCAGTGCTTTAGCATTGCATTTGCTTTATCAGTTCCCGAGAAACCCCTCAGCTTGGCAGTCTCTGCTCCAGCATTGTTATGCCAGTTTGTATTTTGGGTGGTGGTCTTATGTCTGTTGGTTTCTAATAAGTGAAGGGGCACTTACCTGCTCCCTCACTTGGCTTAATTTGGAGCGGGGGCTCTTACAACCTCCAGTGTCAGTGAGATTTGACCCAATCCATAATAACACCAGAGTTGGACATGAAGCAAGTCCTGTCCCGCATTAAGTGGCTTTAGGTGACAATGCCCCAGCCCCCTGCAGCAGGCCACTTGCCATTAGGCCAACTCCTTAGACTTGTTCTCCAGAAGTGTGCACTGGTGTACCTGCTCCTTGCTGCCTCCCAGAGAAGTGAACAGGAGCTAAATGGGAGCTGTCCTTTTCGCTGACCAGCATGTCTTTGCTCAAAGCCTAGGGAAGGAATGAGGTCCACTAATCAGTGCCCTGAACTGGAACTCAGGAGACCTGCCATTCATTTCCTATGTAATGCTTTTCAACCACCACCCTTTGTTCCTTTAGAGCAGGGATGCTCAAGGTCTTGGCCCTGTGGGCCAGAGGAGTGATGCAGGGCTGATCCACGGGCTGGATTAGGTCATGTGCTACCTGTGCCTGGCCCCACGGGCCGGAGTCACCCCCCAGACCACCCTGTGTGCCCAATCTAGTGTAAGGACCATAGCCCATGTGGCTCCCCATGGACCAGATCTGGTCCTCAAGCTAGGGGTTGAGCACCTCTGATTTAGTGTGTAAGCTATTTGGACTTGACTGTCTCTACCTGTGGGTACAGCCCCAAGCAGAACAGAGCTCGGATTTCTGCCTCTGTGCATGATTGTTACATAGATTACATACCTGGTTTGCACTGTAGCATAAGTGTAGTGCCAGGAAAAGGCATTTCCACCTTCCTCTAAGGATGGAATTAGTCACTGGAGTCATGTATTCATGGCCATTTGCCCTTTGAGCTCTGCTTGACCCTGCTGTGTCTGGATTTGATAGCACAGCTGTGCTGATAGTGCTCCTCTGACAAGTGTAAGTGCTTTTGTTTAATTGCTGGAGAATGTTCTTTGAGAGAAAATTCAATAAACAGGAAAGTGCTTTTATGCAAGTCCAACAGGGAAATGCGCTCAACAGAGAAGCAGTCTGCACCTCCAGACACTGCCCTAAGCAAAGGGATACACTAGCCCTCCACTCTGGGTCAGGGTAGGGAATGTCATGAAGTAATGAGTCCCTGTTAAGGTGAAGGTATCCCCCTACACAGTCACTACTCATACATGCTGGCTCCCGGGATGCACTGGGAATGCCTTCTGCGAGGTGCTCTGCTCTTAGTGGATAGGAGTGTGGTGGCTATAAGGACTCTGGTTAGGATCATGGCCAAAAGTGTCTAGATGGGTGGAGGGGGAGTGCACTCCTACCTGCGAGTGCATCCATAGGAATTGTATTCCTGTTCTACTATAGGAAAACTTATAGAAACACTTGGCTTTACCCCATGGTTTATAGGGCTGTGTAGAACCTACCAAAGCTGGAACATTTCTCTGTGTACAGCAATCTTTTCTCTACCTTCATGTTGTAAACATCGATGTGTGGCCCTTGAGAATGAAGCCTAAGGAAGCAACCCTGCTGACCTCTTTATTCTGTGGGTGAATCATTTCACCAGCTCATACTCTATGACAGAAGCAATGCTGCCCACAAGGAGGGATAAAAAACACTTGAGCATGTTCTCCAATAACTACAGTGGGGGCAAGAACTTACCTGTGTGCATTGTGAGAAAACCCATTATTATTCTATGTTAGCAGACCTGGGTGTAACGCATTGCATAGCTGTAAATGAGCTGATTCCAGAGTTGCCCAGTACTGGCGTCTGATTCCAGTACTGCCCACCCAAATTGTTCAGAAATAATTAACTGGGACACAGAAATCATAAGATTGGCTTAGAAATCACAAGCTGGCTATAATTGTTCCTATTTCTATAGTAATCTATAATTTCAGTAGTAATTTGGAGTTCCTTTTCTCTGCCTCCTGTTTTAAGTGTTTAGGTTGTGCCTGGTCCATTTTAAAGCTTTTTTCCTGCAATCACGAAAGCTCAAAGCTATCTTTTTTTTTCTTTTTTAAATGAAAACTGAGATTCTCATTTAATCACGTGCCTTACAGAGTTGATGCTTTAAGACAAGCATCCATTATTGTGAGACAATAAAATCACAAGGTGTTGAGCCATAGTGATTCTCAGTTACTTTGAGACCTCCTTATACCACCTTAGCTGTGTTTAAAGGGAAAGGTGTAAAGGACTGTAGGTATAAATAGGGCTGTGTGAAGATTCAGGTGCTGATTCGCTTCAGAGGAGATTCGGCCTGATTCGGTGGCTGAATCTCTGAATCTGAATCGAATCAGGGGACCAATAAAAAGGTCCAAATTGATTCGAAGCTCTCCGAATCTTCAGAAAAGATTCGAAGAGCTTTGATGATTCGGGCGGTCCCCGGTGGCTGCAGGAGAGAGCTAGGGCTGGATTCAGAGCTGGTAAGTAGGGATGGGGGAGGGGGCCCTGTGGGAGGGGTCACGGGGGGATCCCTGCCAGGCCTCATCCCCTGCCTGCTCCCCCAGCCCCCCATGGCTTCCCAGTGCACCCAAGCTCCCAGTGCTTTAAAAAAAGCCCTTTTCCCCCCCAATTTTCAGCAGAATGGGGGCTTGAAGGCACAGGACACACATAAATGAAAAGCCATGACTTTAATTAGTTCCAGTTATTCCTGGGCTTTCCAGCCATATTCCCATTCAGTGCAGGTTCTGTAAGGGCTGGTGCCACACTCCCAGTTTATTGCTTAAGAGTGATTTTTTTTAAAGGAAGTAGTTACCCTAGTTACAACCCCCACTATTGATACTGTTAGATTGATGCTGTTATATTGATGTAGTTTACTCCAGGACTAAAACACCTTTATACTGATAGCCCTGTATCTACTCTAGCAAGGTTGTACAGTACAGATGTGGAGGTCTACAGCTTTGGCTATGGACAAGACCTATACTTAGTCATGCCTTTGGTGAAGGGTTATGTGGTGGCACTTGCAGTAGCAGACTTAACTACATGCATTGCTCCTATTCTGCCTGAGTAGGAGCAAGGAGGCAGGACAGAGTGACTTCATCTGAATGACAGCTCCATTAAGGATCGGCCTGTCTCCCTCACCCATGTACAAACACCAGGCCACATGGAAGCAATTTTGAGAGATGCCCTGAAGATGGGAATCCATATCCTAAGTAACTTCTAGGAAGCAATTAATAGCACACTATGATTAAGCTATTGGGTAAAGACTGACCAGTTGGTCCCAATATGAAAAGGTTTCTTGAATTGTGTTGGGGACGTTAGCAGAAAAGATGGTGTTTCACAGCTAGGTGCAGATGCTGTTTCCTCTTTCTCTTGATGAACTCTTCAGAGCTGGGGTTGGGTTTGCTTCTATACAAACTTCCATATTGTGATCTTTGGGTGCACCGGGCATAGAAAGCATAGCCCAAAATGCAGCTTTGACAATGATCTATAAATACCCTAGCTGAAATACACCTGGTTTGAAAGTACTGCTTTCCTCCCCCAGCTTCTACAGTCTTTCTTCTGTCAGATCAAGATCAGGGCTTTGGTACAATCAGGCTTTTAGCTAGCTTAGGTTTTGGGAGGAAAATAAGTGTGTGTTTTATAATAATAAAGAAAAAGCAAGCAAAACTGTCTCTGCTAATGAAGGCCACCACAGCAGACTGACTGCATCAATCATGTTATTTCACAGAAGACTTTGACAAATGACACCCAAAGGTATCAAAAGGAGGAAAAAAAATCGTTGGGTTTTTTTTTCTTCCTTTTTCTATTGTTTCCCCCTCACTCACAGAAATAGCACTGACAGAATTCATGGTCTGGAAAATGCAGTAAGTTTTAAATCATACAAACATGCCTGGATTACATAATTTTTGTAAAAATTGCCTTCATTAAAAAAGAGCTATTGGTGTGATTAAAACATGTTCACAACTGCTAGAATGCCAATGTTGATTTGAGATATAAGATGCCCTGGTTGGGATTTATTCACATTTGTTGATTAGAGCTTGTGGATTTTCTTTATATTTCCAAGAGCTAACATCTCTGGCCTTGGAAGTCATTTCTAGTATCAGTCTAATGTATTTAAACAGCCCCATTATCCTAGCATCATAGTGTTCACTGTAACCCATTAGGTAGGGAAGTATCTGTCTACCTAATTAAGGTACTTATCAGGCGCCCATTCATGTAGTAGCTGAACAGCTCAGTCTTTAATGTATTTAAAGAGGAGGCAAGTTGATCTAGTGGTCAGGACAGCAGTCTGTGGGGTGGGGAAATATAGGCTCAAGTTCCTGCTTTGCCTTAGACTTTTTGTTTGACCTTAGCCAAGTTGCTCATCCCTTTTGTTCCCTCCAGGTTGTGGGGATAATAGATCTACCCTATCTTACAGTAGGGCTATTGAGGTACTTGAATATTGTGGTGATGTGGACTATCTACACCAGAGAAACCATCTGCCACAGTACCCTGGGGAGCAAAGACAGTGGCGTCAGCCCCATTTTCCAGTTGGGAAATGGAGGCACAGGGGGTCTAATGCCAAGTTCCACAAAGAAGAGGAATATTCCTCTGAAGATCTGGGTCTTAAGTGACTCTCCAGAAGCCACACAGAAAGGTTGTGGCAGAGCAGAGAATTGACTCCATGGTTCTGCTCTGTGTACTGTAGCCTCTCCACTGGATCATCATTCCTGTTTTAAGTGCCAACATGAAGATTTGAGTATTCAGAAACCTAACCTTCAGTTTGCAAAGTTCTGTGTATTCCTCACTGGCTAATTACATAATTAATGCGTGTCCCCTTAATCCACACAATGACCCCATAAGACTAGATTTCTAAAGAATATGCCCAGGCTGAATATGCCCAATTTGTACGTGAGTATCAATAAGGGTCTCCTTTCCAAGCTCTGCCATGCATCTCCTATCCCCAGTAAGTGGTACTGGAGGTGATGCTCCAGTCTAGTCAGTGGAGCCACCTCTCTGGCTGGGAGCCAGTTAAAGATTTTGGCACTGGTGAGGCCACATCTGGAGTACTGCATCCAGTTTTGGACCCCAAAGGATGGGGACAAATTGGAGAGTCCAGTGGAGGGCGAAGAAAATGGTTAGATGGCTAGGGCAGATGACTTCTGAAGAGAGGCTGAGGGAACTGGGTTTATTTAATAGGGCTGTGTGAAATGTCACCGTCCGTTTCATTTTGAAACTGTTTCGACTTATTTCGAGGTCCAAACAGCAAAATCAAAGCAAAACAAAGGGCCTCGAAATAGCCTCAAAACAGAACGAGGCAAATTGAAACTTTCAGACCATAGTGCTGGGGATGGGAAGGCAGTCCAGCTGGGCTGACTTCCCATCTCCAGCACTAGATCATACCAGGGGCAGAAAGTCAGCCCAGCTGGGTTGACTTCCCATCCCCCACGCCCTGGTGTAATCTAGCATGGGGGATGGGAAGTCAGCCCAGCTGGGCTGAGTTCCTTTCTCCAGCCCCATGGTCAGGCGAAACGTCGAAACAGTGTCAAAACAGCCTTGCTATTTCGACGAAGTGAAACAGTGAAGCTGTCTCGGCTTGAAATGAAGTGCAATACAAAAACACTGTTCCATCCAGAGCTCGAAAGTGAAGTCAGACTGGAACAGTGCTATTTCACATAGCCCTATTAGTTTGGAGAAAAGAAGACAGTGGAGATTTAACTGCAGCTTTCAAACTACTGGAAGAGCAGTTCCAAAGAGTATGAAGCTAGACTATTCTCAGTGGGGGCAGATAACAGAAGAAGGAGCAGTGGTCTTAAGTGCACCAGGTTAGATATTAGGAAAAACTTTCTCATGAGGAGGGTAGTAAAGCACTGGAACAGGCTATTATCCAGAGAGGTGGTGGAATCTCCATCCTTGGAGGTTTTAAGACCCAGCTAGACAAAGCCTTGGGTGGGATGATATAGTTGGGTGTGCTCCAATAGGGGGTTGGACTAGATGATCTCCTGAGGTGCCTTGAAACCCTAATTAACTATGATTCTATGACTTCTGCTGTGTGTGTCTGGATAACATGCATTAACAGGTCTGTAGATGTTTTTTTATGTGACTCTTGTGTTATGGTGAAGAACCCCACCTTGATAATGATGATACTTGGCATTTGCACAGCACTTCCCATCTTCAAAGCCCTGTACAAATAGCAACTAATTGCTCATTAGCTGCTGACATGCCCAGGGTTTTTGCTTGCTATAAATGCTGAACAGAGTATCTCAGAAAAATGGACTTCCTCTTTGTGCTGCAAGTCTGTAATTCTGACCTCATGCTCCTACCTATGGGGCTTACCCTGAGCACCATTTAGAGCCTGAAAATCTGAAACCCACTCTCACCATGTTATCTCTGAATTTTATCCTCTGCTTACCAAGTTTCCACATTGTGAATGTAATTTGGTTTCTATAGCCAAGAAGAAACAGGCCCACTTCCTCTCTGGTACTCATCACTATTGTATCTACTCTGGTCACATGGCATAGCTGTTGAGCAAGGCACATTCTCTTCCTCTCATCTGCCCCTCGGTTCCAACCTTTTGTGTCATATCAGAACAGCAGTATTCTGTATTTGCTTTGTACTGATGGATGTGAATGCACAAAGTGTGGGGCAAAAGATGGTACCTGGGACCCTAACTCTGCTGGAGAAAGACGTCCTGGATCAGAGCAGGACATGAGCAGTCATAGGAGCATGGGTTCATTTTGGGCTTTGTTCCTGATTTGCAGTGTGACATCACTTCCCTTTACTGTGCCTGTTTCATCAGCTGCAAAATTAGGACAATACTATACAAATCTCTGGAAAATGTGTTGAGATGTTTGAGTAGCAAGTGCTCTCGACACTACATATGATTCCTTAGGTCTCTGCTCAGTGCTGAGCCCTCTGAGCCCTTTAACGAGAGTAAAAAAGAACATTATCCATTAGCAAAACTACAGACCCGCATCTTCAGCTGATGAAACTCAATACAGCATTATTGACTTCAGTACAATTATACTGACTTGCACCTGCTGGGCTTCTGTCCCATTGACTCAAATAGAACTGCACTGCTTTATATCACCTGGGAACCTGGATGTGAGACTGCCAGGAATCTGCTTCATTTGGGTGTATGTGCTAATGGCCAGATTGTTGCAAGGGTGGTGACTGGCCAACACAAAGGGAAAGCAGCTGGGGACCGCAGCAGCTGAAAGCGTGAGAACCTGTATACTGGGCTAAAGAGTGAAGGGACTAAAACAGCTCATCTCCTTCGTGGCTTATGCGTTGAGGGACACCAGTAACAGACTCATCAGCAGGTTACACAATGGTTTCTGCAATTATTAGCACCTCTCCTCCTTTACATTGTATTTCAAATAGTTCTGGGAATTGCTCTGTTCATAGTTTCAAGAAGCACCAGATTATCCTGTGAGATGCTTTTTTTTAAACTTCTTTTTAAAGTGCCAGTGTGTTCTTTCAGAATCATATTAGCCGTGCAATAAATTTGCATAATGTGGATCCATAATGCTTAATCAAAACCTCTCTGGAAAGCTGTTATTGTCCATGAGCTGCTATAAATTCTCAATATCGCCTCCATGTTAAATACTAAAGCTGCTCAGGGTATATTGTGTGCTAATCACCTGCAACATAGTGTTTGAAAGAAATTAAGCTCTTTTTTTTTTGACAATGGCAATATAAATTGAGCAGCTGAAGTTAGGAACTCCTTGTTTGTTTATTTTTAATTTGAACCTCCAACCTATAGCACCGCAATCAGAGCTTTGGGGTAAGTCAGAATTGTCCCATTGACTATGACATGGTTACCCCAGTGTTAACCCACTAAAGGAGGGACATCTGAGGCCATGTTATTTCCAGAGGTACTATGAACCAACTACTCAAACTGAAGTCAGCTAAAAACTCAATCTGACCTTCAAATCCTATTCCAAGGGATGCAAGGTAAAGACTTCAACCCAGTGAACAGGTGTCCAAATCACAGTCATCCTCACAGAGGCATTGATAGACACTTGTGATTATAATTTTAGCAGAAAAGGAGGTTTGCCTGAAGTATTGCTGGATTTTGGTGAACCCAAGCTGTTGCAAGAGACACTGGACAGCTGAATTAGAAGAGAGTTGGTCTTCCTGTGAGGTCTGATGTTGCTCTCTCTTTCATTTCATGCACTGACTCCTAAAGGGCCAACAGTGGACTGTAGTGAGGTTTTGCTATAAATCTTTCACCTCTAAAAACCCAGGCTCCAACTTATACCACATCACTCAGTGGAAAGAGAAGGGGTTTACTCAGATGTCTTAAAGTGTAGCCTGGGTACACCCAGGGGGGTGTGCCCTGTCCTCCAGTGACAGTGGTGGGGGTCAGGCAGGGTGCTGATGGAGGGGCTGGCTACTAGAGCAGTTCCCTCTCCTCTCTACAGAGCCAGGCCAAGACCGAGTGCCTAACTATATACAATTCATTACTATAATAAATACTTAAGATAAAACATGAAATATTTACAATAAAGCTTAGCATATGACACTACATCTAATATCCCGATATTCACATAAACCATATAACTTACAACATATATAATAATTAATACATTGAACAAGATAGTTAAGGTTACAACACGATAAACACATATGAGGACTCAAGTTATATAACCCAAATAAGTTAATAATATTTCCTAGACCTACCAAGTAACAATACAAATATACATATTAACACATTAAGAACATATAAACCATACAAACTTCCTTAAAGAATATCCATAGCTATATAGACCTTGACACAACAACAATCACCCAAAATAGGGAGTGCGCTCAGTACTTCCCCGAGGGGTTTCCTTGGAGCCCCTCCCCTTTAGGACCCTGGGATGTGAACACGCCCCTCCTGCAATGGAGGGTAGAGGTAGCAGACCCTCCTGTCCTGTGCCCGCCTCCCCTGTGGGGCCTGCTTCCACAGCAACTCCTGCTTCCTCTCTGAAGCAGCCAAGGCTTGTCCCCTGGAGGCTGATCCCATGAGAGCCTCTCTCCAGTGGTACCTTTGGCTCTCCTCAATGGCCTGGCTCCCCACACTGGGCAGCCCAAAGCTCTCTGTCTCTCACAGGAGCCGAACCCTTACAGGTTCTGGTTTCCCAGTCTCACACCGGGGGCCCTCCCTTTCCTGGGCCCTGCTCTGGGCACCAGGGCTCTTTTAGTTAAAGGCAGAGCCGCACTGCAGGGCTTTGCTCACTCAGCCTAGGGCCGGGGCTAACCTGAGCAGCCATGAGCTGCTCCCAGGCGGGTCCTCTGTGTGCCGACCCATGCACCGGGTGAGGCCCGAGCAGCCGCGAGCTGCTCCTAGGGCCAGCTTTCCATGTGCCGATCTCCACACCAACTGCCCAGCCAGTTGCCAGGTTCACAGGCTCAAGCTGCCTTGAATGGCTCCTACAGCCTGATGCCCATGCACCAATTTATGCACCGCTGAAGCTCAAGCAGGGTCCTGAGGATGACGGTCTCTGGAGCTCCTCTTTCCTCACTGTGCCTTGTTGTCTCTCCAGCGTGCTGAGCATGCTCTCCTTTTATACTCTTCAGGAGCTCCACCCCTGAAATTCTCTGAACCTGGCTGGTGCAGTTCCAATTCAGGTCCAGCTTCTCCTTGCCCCCTCCCTTCGGAAAAGGGTGGGGCATTGCTTCCCTTGTGCTGCCTCTGGATTGGTGGGTGGCCAAACAGCAGACCCTCAATCCTGGGACTCAACCCAAGCTCCAAAAAGGGCAGCCTGCTACAAAAGCATTAGCAAAGATTTATATAGTATTCTCCAAATTTTGCAGCTGAGGAAACAGACACAGTGAATGGAAGTAACTTTATACTGCAAGTTAGCAATAAAGCCTGGAATGAACCCATTCCCAAAGGAATTTTGTCTGCATAGGGAAAACAACTGCCTGTTGGTCAATCCATATAGGGAAGAAGGATCCAGGGAACTACAGACCAGTCAGCCTCACCTCAGTGCCCAAAAAATCATGGACCTCAAGGAATCCATGGATCCTCAAGGAATCCATTACTAGGCACCTGGAGGAGAAGAAAGTGATCATGAACAGTCAGCATGGATTCACCAAGGGCAAGTCACACCTGACCAACCTGACTGCCTTCTATGGTGAGATAACTGGCTCTGTGGATATGGGGAAAACAGTGGACATGATATACCTTGACTTTAACAAGGCTTTTGATATGGTCCCCCACAGCAATTTTGCAAGCAAGCTGAGGAAGTATGGGTTGATTGGATGAATGGACTGTAAGGTAGATAGAAAGCTGACTGGATCGTTGGGCTCAACAGGTAGTGATCAATGGCTCAAGGTCTACATGGCAGCCGGTATCAAGGGGAGTGTCCCAGGGGTCAGTCCTGGGGCTAGTTTTGTTCATTATCTTCATTAACACCCCACAGCAATTTTGCAAGCAAGCTGAGGAAGTATGGGTTGATTGGATGAATGGACTGTAAGGTAGATAGAAAGCTGACTGGATCGTTGGGCTCAACAGGTAGTGATCAATGGCTCAAGGTCTACATGGCAGCCGGTATCAAGGGGAGTGTCCCAGGGGTCAGTCCTGGGGCTAGTTTTGTTCATTATCTTCATTAACAATCTGGAAGGTGGCACAGAGTGTACCCTCAGTAAGTTCGTGGATGACACCAAACTGTGGGGAGTAATAGATACACTGGAGGGTAGGGTTAGGATTCAGAGTGACCTCAACAAATTGAAGGATTGGACCAAAAGAAATTTCACAAGGTTCAGCAAGGACAAGTGCAGAATCCCATGCACTACTACAGATTTAGGACCAACTGGCTAAGCAGCAGCTCTGCAGAAAAGGACCTGGGGGTTACAGTGGATAATAAGCTGAATCTGAGTCAAGAGTGTGCCCTGGTTGAGAGGAAGGCTAATAGCATACTGGGTTGCATTATTAGGAGCATTGCCAGCAGATAAAGGGAAGTAATTATTCCCCTCTATTCGGCACTGGTGAGGCAACATCTGGAGTACTGTGTCCGGTTTTGAGACCCCCCACTACAGAAAGGATGTGGACAAATTGAAGAGAGTTCAGTGAAGGGCAGCAAAAAGGGCTAAGGGACTGGAGCATATGACGTTTGAGGAGAGGCTGAGGGAACTGGGCTTATTTAGTTTAGAGAAGAGAAGACTGAGGGGGGATTTAGTAGCAGCCTTCAAATACTTGAAGGGGGGTTCCAAAGAGGATGGAGCTGGACTGTTCTCAGTGGTGGCAGATGACAGAACAAGGAGTAATGGTGTTAAGTTGTGGCAAGGGAGGTTTAACTTAGATATTAGGCCTGTGCAAAGCGGCTAGTATTTGCTTCGGATTTGGATTCGGCCAATTTGGAGAATAGTGATTTGATTTGGTGATTCGAATCACTATCCCAAATCAATTTGGCCAAATCTGATTCAGAGATTCAGCTGCTGCCAAATCTCCGAATCACCCAGGCCCATCCCCTGCCTGCTGTCCCAGCCCTGGCAGTTACTGCCCAGCCTGCCCCAGCTCCCGGCACTTTGGAAAAAAAAAAGCCCCAACTCACCAGTGCTGCTGGGCAGGGGGCAATCCCCGCTGTCCCACACTGAGTGGGAGGCTCGTGGCAGAACAGGCAGGGGATGGGGCCTGGCAGGATCCCCCCATGGTTCCCTCCCCCTCCTCCAGCCTCCCCTCCCCCACTCCCTACTTACCAGCTCCGAGTCTGGCGCCAGCTCCAGCTTCTTGCTGCAGCCACTAGGGACTGCCCGAATCATCGAAACTCTCCGAATCTTTTCCAAATCAATATGTAGAGCTTTGAATTGATTTGGACCTTTTAATTGGTCCCCTGATTTGATTTGGATTTGGAAATTCGGCCACTGAATTGGGCTGAATCTCCTCCAAATCAAATCAGCACCCGAAGCTTTGCACAGCCCTATTAGATATTAGGAAAAACCCTCTTACTAGGAGGGTGGTGAAGCACTGCAACGGGTTGCCTAGAGAGGTGGTGGAATCTCCATCCTGGGATGTATTTAAGTCCTGCTCGACAAAGCCCTGGCTGGAATGATCTAGTTGGGGCTGAGCAGGGGGTTGGACTAGATGACCTCCTGAGGTTCCTTCCAACCCTAATTTTCTATGACTTTATGGTTTTATGTAACATGACTCAGCATCACTGGAAGAGCCAAGAGAGTAGGGTAGATGTTGAGTAGTGATGCAGTACTGCTGATCCCAATGGAAACGCATTAGTAGAGACGTGGGTGCAGATTTGTTGTGCAATGAACCTTCCCATCTAGTCTTGTTCTAGCTCTGCTAGAGTCAATTCTGGGATTTCTACTTGGAAACTTGAAGAGCTGCACACCTTGGTTATTATGCTTATAAAACAGCAGAGATCTGACCTAATTGAGCTGTGACTTGTGCTAGGCTGTAGTATACTAGCTGGATTTCCAATTGGCCTATCAGAGCTTCAGAGATGAGCTAAGGACAAGCACTTCTGATCTAACATGCTGGGGAGAGATGGGGACTGGAGTGTCAGAAATGTTTGTAGTCAGAAAATATAAGACTCAATTAACTTTTTTTTTTTTTTAATTTCCCTGAAATGAGTTAAGCAATAAGGCATGACAGGGGGAGGCTTTAGCACTGTAATCATACCCATGGGGCCAGCTTTAAGAGCAGAGCCAAATGTCTCTGTGGCCCCAGGGAGGCAGCTGTCTCATTATAGCCCCACCCCCTGGAGCCACATTATTGCTGCTGGAAAACTCTGCTCTCAGACAGACAGGAGGTGTCGTTTCTGGCCAGGAAGTAAGACACTGTTAACAGTGGAGTGGCACAGCCCTGCCCAAGCTAGCATCCCTTTACGAAACTACCTTTCCCCGCCACTCACACACAAACACCAGGACCCTGAGCCCGATCCTGCAGGCCCAGCCCTGAGTGATCCCATGTACCTCAGCTCCCCATGAGGCCAGACCTCAGGACTGAATCCCTAACCCTGGTGCAGCATCATTCAGCCTGGCACTTCCCTCTGAGTCTCTCCTGCTAGAGTCTGCCTCCATGTCTTGATCACTTCCCACTTTGCCTCCCACCACCTCCTCTCCTTTGAGCAAGACTGCATTTTGCTCCTGAAATGCCCTTCCCCTTCAGTGCCCTCTGACTCCTTTGACTGACTTCTCTTTACCCTTCCTAGCAAAATCCATGGAGCTTGGTGGCAGAAGAGACTCTTGGATCATCTAAATGTGGCTCCTGCACAGCCACTGAGTTTCACCCATATGAACCTGTAGTAAGCCTAGAACCCTCAAGGGTAGGGACAAACATTCAAAAAGCCTGAGCCTAAATTGATTCAATCTTTGCAGGTTAGTCTAACCTGGCTAGGCTGAATCAGTTTGTAACCATACAGACATCCCAGAAATGCAGGCACATGCCTGCAGTAGCTCAGACTAGAAGTTGGTGGGCACTAGAAGGGCAGGGAGGGCTGCTCTACAGTACTGAGCTGAGGGGGGGCATGGCCAGGCCTGGGCAGGATGCTCTGATTAGGGAGGGATGCCCCACCTTCTGACCAGCCCAGCAAGGAAGTGATAACACAGTGTTTCTTACACCTAACTCAGTGTTTATCACCCCATTAAGAAAACAACAGAGGGACATTACCAGCTACCTGTTGATTCTGCTTTTGTCCCATCTGCCACAGCACAGACCATAGCCTGCATGAGGTCTACTAGCTAATGCTGCGAGGTGTCTGTGTAAGGCAGAGGGGATGGGGGATCCCTGTTTAGCAGGGAGTGGGGAGGGGAGGGAGGGAGCAGGGGGAAGCTAGGCAGATGCCTGCAGTCTCTTCTGAGCTGCAGCCAGGGAGCGGAGGGGAGGGGCAGAGACCCCAGCCCAGCCCAGAGAGCATGGTAGGACGCTGAGGGAATCTGGTTAAGCTTAAACCAGCAGGGGGTCTGGGACAGACATTGCATAAACCAGTTTGACCCAAATCAGTTAAGTCTGATACTGCATTCAACCAGGTTTATCTCAAACCAGTTTCAGCCAGTTTCAAACGGGTTTATGTGCACTGAACATCTGTTCTGGCACAGGTTTAAACCAGTTTCTGATCACTTGAACTGGTTTATGTGTAATGTCTGTCCCTAGTCCCTGAGACCAAATCAAGTAGCACAGGCAGAGAATGGGAAAGGTCAGGATGTTGCTTTGCCCCAACACAGGCTCTCTAGCTACTTTTCTTCTAGCTTCTTCCTCCCTCTCCTTTTCCTCCACACCCATCCCATGTTTCCTGCTCCAGAATGGAGATTGCTCTGTGATATTAGGGCAGCTCACTGTTTTTGGCTCTGCTGTGTCTGTTTTGCCTGTGGCATCCCTGGCAGCCCTTGATGCTTTATTCCTCCGCAGGCCCCCAGGGTGATGCTAAACTCCAAGCAATTTACAAGGAGAATAGGTGTTCTTGCCCCTTCTTTTTTGTTTTGTTTCGGCTTCTGACCTTTGCTTGATGCATTGTGTCCCTCTCAGGCAGGGACCATGCATGTGTTTCTCTGACCTGCTTAGCACTTTTCTCAGTGCTTTGAAGATAATGGGAAGGATTGCAGTGCATCCCATGTGCCTATATGGAAGAATAAGCAGGCAGAATTCATTTCTACCTCCCCGTGCCAGCTGCAAGCCCTGCAGCAGGATGCAGATGCCTCCTCCTCTGGGTGTGATCACCCCCACACCACACACTGGACAGTACAGCTGCACCAGGTTGTTTGGGTCTCCAGAGGCTGTTTGTGTCATCAGGTGTAGGCTGGACCAGGATACAGCCCTCTGTGGAGCAGAGGGAAGTGTTCTGTATGACAATCTGGTCCCCAGACTACCCTGATTTGGCGATGTATAGCCAGTGGCTTACAGAAACACGACAATTGTGACAAAGAAATACAGCAACCTACTTCCAGGGAGGACACACAGCTTATCACACATGCAGTTGTGCCCCTCTCTTAACTACCAAGTAGTCCCACCAGAGTCACACCTGAGCCTGATCAGTAGGCCTCTCTCTGCTTTCCTGCTTCCAGCCCCTAAGACTACACTAAGGCAACAGGTGAATGAAACAACACTGCTCATAGTCCCTGGAGCTACACTGTGCACAGGAGGGAAGTGCCTTTCTGACCCCTGCAGTAATGAGCTCGTGCCTTGAAGCATGACATCCGATTGTCCTTATCACTGGCTCGTTTAACTACAAATGTTATTATCAGCTATAAAGTCATCCAGGCTGCTTTAGCCAGTTCCCAGTAAATGGCTGTCAATGCTGGGTTTATCCAATAATACTAGCGTGGATTTTGCAAGTCCTTGACTTCCAATAAAAATCAATGGGAGTTGAAGGCTCCCTGCCCCTCTCAGGGTTTTCCTCTGGGTTCGCTCTTCCCAGTAAGAGCGAGTCGCAGCCTGATTAGACTCTTCATAACCTGGAGACAATGTGGCTGAGAAAGTGCAACCTGGATTTGACCGACACAATGTGCTCAATTGGGATTGGCAGCAAGCAAATGACACGGAGGAAACAGAATTAGAGGAGCAGCTCTTGGGTTAGTGGAGAGGAAAGCAGGCACTCAGATCAGATCAGGAGATGAAATGGTGCAGAGATGCTTCGAGCACGCTCAATTATCTTCCCCTCCAAGCAACCGGGAAGCTGGCACGTAAAAAAGATGGATGACTCGGGCACTCTCAGCCACCACACGGTGCTGGGCAGGGCAGAGCAGGGATGCAGACTCTCCCTAGCAGCACTTGCTCTGCTCAGAGATAGCCGGTAGCTCTGAGGAGGCCAAGCTCTACCCTTTATCACTGGAGGGGATCTGACTGAAGAGAAGGAGCAGCCTAATTGTGTGATGCAGACTTTTAATCAGAAAGTTCAAACATGGCAAGTGACTTTACTATCAGCAGCCACTGTTAAGGTTCAATGCTGAGGCTAAGATATCAGACCTGTATTGATCAAAGCAATGTGTGGTGTGATGAGAACCCGCTGGCTGCCCCTCTTGAGTGTGCCAGCTGCTGTCTGCTCTGAGGCCCTCTGTTCTTGGGCGATTTCACTATAGTGTCACTGTTCACTGCCTGTTACCCAGTTTACTTACCTGTGTCTTTCCTCCTCCTCTTAGCCCATTGACTTGTGACCCTAATCCTCAGCATTCCCTATGTAAAAGTGGAAACTTCTCTTGTTGGCTCCCTGTGCCAGTTGTTGGGGTTGCAGGATTAGGTATGCAAGCTTCTCATAAGTCTCTCATAGGCCTCAGGAGGCATGTCTACATGAGACTCTTTACTCAAGATTAGGGCCAATTACTGTGCCATAAGGGTCACAGTCTACATGTGTTGATGCTTGCTACACAGTAACCGGCTCTAATCACAAGTGAATTTCCTACCTGCAAATGCAAGCAGCAGATTAACTCTCCATTATTTTCTGTGCAGTAGCACACGTGTAGACGCTACCCTGGGAGCACATTTGCTCCCAGTTAGCCAGGCAGCAGGGGGCAGGCGATTGCCCCTTACCCCCAGAAAATGCCTTTTGCCAGGGTGGGCTTTGTCACCAGAGTCCAGGTGGGGATGATGTCCCCATGCCCTGGCAGCCAGGAGCTCCCAGTCCTTGCTGTGCAGTCATGATCATGGGCTAGGGCTGGGAGATGCTTATCTCCTAGCTCCCAACTCTGTGATCATGGGACTTGAGACCAGGAGATCCTTTTTCTCCCAACCTCAGCTCTATGATCATGGTGCCCATGCTGGGAGACTTTTATCTCCCAGGACCAGGTCCATGGTCACCAGGTCGGTGCTGGGAGATTCTCTGGAAAAACCTCCCAGTGCCAGCCCTGCAACTGCACCCAAGGACTTCTTCCCAGGACTTTACCCCAGGTGAGCTGCTTCTGGCTTTTATGACCACCTGATCTGTCTCAGCTGGGAGGAAGCTGATCAATCCCAGCTGCGCTCAGTCTGCCCCCAAAGGCTTACCAACGCATAGTAGAAACTTGTAGTGAACCCACCGGTTTGATGTGCTGTTTTCTCATTTTCGGTCCCAGGCTGCTCTCTCTGGGGTTGAAGGCCAAAGTTCTCATGAGCCCTAAAAGTTCCACTTGGTTGTAGCCTGAAACCCTGGATTTCTGGTGACTGAGATACAGAAAGATACAGGGGTTTTTTCCAGAAGCTCACAAGCACACTTACTTTGTCTGCATTAAAAGTGTTCTGTCTTCTGTGTTTCTTCCTCCCCATTGCTTTTTCATTACAGTGCTCTGGTATTGCATTTGTGAGGTCCACCTGAAAGTAGTGCCCAAATAACAGGATATCTTTCCTTGCACCCAGTTTCTGGTGTTTCTGTAACCAGAGACACATAATTTTCTGTGTCTTGTGAGGCTTCTAACCCTGTTTTACAGACCCAGGAGTCAGAAAAAACACTTGATTCTACTGGTTCACAAGACAGGTTTCCACAGCCAACCTGTCTTATGAACCAGTAGAGTTTCATCCATGACTTCATTCCTAGCCCTTAAAATCCATTCATGCTGGAGGGCAGATTTCAATGAGCGCTGAGTTCTTATCAAAGAAATGCATCGCCAGGTGGTATTTAAAGGGTGCAGTGTAGTGCAGAATGGAGAACAAGGCCAAGGCAAGACCAAGCAGGTGCTGGAGCTGAGGACTTTTTCCCATTTTCCTCTGTACTAAAAGTTAGGCCATAAACTAGGGCTACATTTTTTTTTCTTAATTTCTGTCCATTGCCCTGTGATTAAATGGAATGAACCAGTCTCTGTGAGTGTATTCACTATCCAAAAAGGCACACAAATAATAGCAACTTAAGGGAGGTGACATCTCCAAGCCTCTTAGGAGGCTAATTCTATAACAACATTAATTCAACATAATGCTTTCATGAATAGAGATTGGGCTAATGCAGGTTTTTGAAGTTAGGCTGCTTATTCTTGCTGATCTTAATTTAAAGAAGTGTCTAGTCTAGGAAGGCATTGCATTTCCAGATCTAATTTGCATGACTGGAGAATGAGGCCCCCAGCTCAGTAAGTCGCCTGGGCAATCTTCTCAGATGCCAGCTTTTGTTTGAGGTTATCTGCAAGAGGACCGTTAATGAGGAGGCCGGTATGGTGAGGCGTGTGTGCAACTTAGAAAGAAAGAAAAAAATTCTCCTCTGCAAAACAAAAGCCATGTCAAGCATACCCCAAAAAGCAGGGAACGTATATTATGTATAGGCAGGTATTATTATTATGACATCACCTATGTAGCGCCTTTTGCAAGCCTCAAAGCATGTTAGCAAATTTTAAACCATTTGAGATGGGCAGAGCTCAGCGATTTTGCTTCTCGGGAGGAGGCTGCAAATATCCTTTTTTGCTTCAGATCCAAGTGTTTTGCATTCCTACACATTAGTGCTGAGCTTTTGTTATAAACATTCCTCTTTTCTGCAACCCATGTTGAAACCATTGCATTCTCCTTTCGTTTCAGGTCTGGTATATGGAGCCTAGGTTGTGACACAATTTATTTTCATTCGATACTCTTCAAAGCCACTGTTTCCTAAAGAGTCGCGGTAACCCTTCTGTCTCTCCCTTGGGTCTGCAGCGGTGTTTAAAACACACACCTTAAGCACTAGAAGCATTTACTAACATTTGGGCTAAAGGAGTAGTTCCACTGCCTGGTACAAAACACAGGCTCTTATCTTTAATGTTGACTAATCATTATGAACCCTACTTGTATTGAACCTAGTGCAACTTCCAGTACTCCTGGTTTGAAGTGGAATAAAACCCTAAATCAGGTGCTGGCAGCCTACAGCTCCTGGGCCAGATCTGGCTCATGAAGGCTTCAGCAGCCAGCTGCTTTGGTGGTGTTTTAGTGGTAGGGGCCTTCATCAGTGTTCAGGGGAATGGGTGTTTGGTGTGCGCTGTGGCTGGATGCTGGGAAGAAGCTGCTGCAGATGGGTCCTAGCACCAGCCTACCTTGGACCCAGGCTGGGTTATTCCAGCCTGCTGCCAGAAAACCTTGCTGACCAGTGCTCTAAAATGTCTATGCTTTACATTGTGTTTAGTTTTCATTGCAAGCATTTCACTGTTACACTTTAAGATCAGTCCATTTGCTCCCAAAATGCATCCACCTCTGGGGAGAGAAGAACAAAGCAACCATTATCATCATGCACAAAACCTCAGGATTTTGGACAAGGAAGATATAGCATACTGTATCCAAGATGCAGTGGGGAAGGGAAAAATGTTGATCATGAGGAAAGTAATTGCTAACACTTTGGGAGAGTTTGAATGTGGAAAAAGATGCTTATTTCTTTGTCCTGTTGCTTAAATTTAGGTTTGAGAGTCCCCCTCAAGAGAAAGAGGTTATATCAATATTTTCCTAACAAATTCTCTTCTCTGTACTCCATATCCTTAGTTCCCAAGAGTTTTGCTGATGCCTGAAGTAGTCACAACAGCTAAAAACAGCTTTGTGTTCACTCTCCAAGAATCAGTGTGGACTCAAATTGATCATTTAGCAAATATTTGCATGCTTGATTCACAGGGAAACCTAGACATTTTCCTTGGCAAACACAGCTGTTTGCAAGAAAAATTGTTAACATCTACAGTGAACTAAAAGAGTATGGTTTTACGGAATTTAATAATAGTGAAAAGTCTGTAAAAATAAAAGAGGAAAGGAATTAAATTATTTCTGCAGTGATGAAAAAATATAATTGCAGTTTTCTTCCCCGAGATGTCTTGTTTCTTTTTTTTTTTCCTTTTTTTTTTTGGAGACAAATTCAAACAAAAATTTAAAAGCCCTTGAAGTAAACGGACAAGACAAACAATGAGTGTGAGGGGAAATGCAGGTGAAACAATTTGCCTGGGGTTAGATGGTGGATCAATTGAAGGAATCTGCCAAGTTCCCATCCAGCATCTTAGCCACCAGACCAGCTAATCTCATTGACGGGCTCACAAGGAGAGGATCTCAAAGCCATGAGAAGAAATGTCTTTCCTCCCCTGCTTTTAGAATTACAGTATGAAGTCATTAGATGTTTCAGTCCCATCCATTCTCTGAGATCACAACCAGAGATGCCCACCTGATAGCTGTCAGGAAAAGCGGCTAGTTTCCCTTGCAGGATTTCACATGTGAAGGGGCCAGCAGCCAGAGTATGTGTGAATCTCCTGGAAACTTCTGATTTGCAGTGTGTTTTCCAAAATGCACAAAGCCAGCCTTCCCTTCTATGCCACGCAGTTTTATCTTTGCAACGAATAAGCAACAGGGAACCCGGCATATGAGGAATTCACCCATCCTTTCCCTCTGCCCCTGACCAGCCAGAATTCGGAACTTGGAACAAACAGCAAGCATGAGCTCTCTGAAGTGGAGGTCTTTGGTAACAGCATGTAGGCCTGGCAAAAATTTCTGTCTGATGACAGTAGAGCTGAAAGCATTCTTCAGCTGTCTCTGCAGTGCTGGGACAAAAGTTGGTTTTAGTTCTGTGGCATTAATTTTTGTGACATGATTTACTATTGATTAATATTTGGTTTGGGTGATGATACATGCACCCACTGTGAGTTCTGATAAAGTTTGCCAAGTTCTGGGTGTTTGAGCAAATGGGGAAGACAGTGTCAGGAGGGGAGGTCCAGGGCATTTGGGTTTTATTCTTAGCTCCAGCAAGATCTCATGGAGATATGGGTTGCATTATTTCAGTTTGCTTGGATTCATGTTTGTCTGTGCAAACTGGATGTAAAAGTGTGGTCCTTCTAGCCAGCTGCATTTTACACTTGCTTTACTCAGGGATAAATGAAGGTGCAAGGCAGTAGAAAGAATCTGGCTCTATACCTCCTTTTAAGATGGGGTGATAACTTACCTATGGGGATAGTTTAAAGTCCAGTTAATGTTTTCAACGCACCTTGAGATCCTTGGCGAAAATATTCCTGATAGGTTGATTTCCACTAGTGGGTCATGGCCAGCTAGGGCAGTCATGAACCACTGAAAATTATATTGTGACCCAAAGCAAAGAAAATGTGACTCCTGAGTTCCCTGCACACCTCTGCTTCCTCATCAAGCATTCTCTGCCTCAGCCTCTTGAAACACCCACACACATACATCCTACAGGCTTAGGGGTCTTAGCATTGATATATATTTTTTTAATGTTTGTTTTTCTTCTGTGTACAAAAAGGTTGGAAATGTTTGTTACTCAGAATAAAGGTCCATCAGGAATTGAGAATAGAGCCGTGCAGAGAAATGGCTTTTGGTTCAATGGCCAAATAAAAAAACAAAACACTTTTCTTCAAAGGGCAAGGATATTTGTGGGTGATATCTTTTATTGGATCAACTGCATATTTCAGATTGCCTTAGACAAACTTTCAAATACAATGCATTCTTCAGGTGAGAATGTATTGTATTCAAAAGCATCCCTAAATCTATCCCAAACATGCATTTGGTTATCTATCTATCTATCTATCTCTATCTATCTATCTTATATGTAACTCTCAGAGATCTTTGCTTCTCTCATATTTCCTGGACCATTGTGGCTACAGCATGACTCCAACACTACCATTTAGAAAAAAATTATAATTGCAGTTGGCCCAAACCAAAAAAATGCTTCAGTTTCCCTAATGTAAGAAAACTCTCACAAATTCATTTTGGATCAAGCCAAACACTTCACTTGACTCCCCCAAAAAGAGGATTGGGGATTTGGTGATTTTCTTAAATTCATTTAGCAATTAAATTTAGGTAAATCAGGTCCTGAAACACCCTTTTGATACAAAAACTTGGAACATTTTGATTTTTCCAGTTTCCCCATTTTTCTAGTCCAAGCTTTTTGCTGAGTTCAATCCAACTTTGCAAATAACTATAGTCAACCTTAAACTGGTTTTTTTGGTGGTGGGGCAACTAAACTATTCTGTCAAACCATTTGGCTTAGCTGGAGCTCAAATCTGCTATTCTAAAAGTTTCTCTCTTTACCAAAAGGGAATGCTTCATTTGTTCAGCTTTGGGTGTCTTGTCTGTCTTCTGCCACCTCCCTGTGGTACACAGGCCTCATTTCCCCAGTTCTCTACAAATGCAATTTATTTTACTGATTTTCAGAGGCCATAATTACTTGCACACTCTTCTCCAAAGAGGGCATAAGTAGGACATAAGGGGAGTGAAAGTCTTGCACTGGCATGTCTACAGGGGTTATTTTTGCATCATGGAAATGAGGTTGCAAGACTTAGTTCCAAAGTGATTGCATAGTTAAATTCAGAACTTGATCTAAGTTCCCAAGAGAAAAATAGCTCCTGTAAAAAGTCACTTGGTGAAACCTGCTCTTGTTTTCCCAAGCAGAAGCTCTCTAATGAAAGGGCAGGGGCCAAATATAGGTTTCACTTTATGTTGGTATGTGGCAAATCTCAAGTCTTTTTTTTTTTTGAACGAGATGCTATTCCAAGCTTGCATCCGTGTAACTGAGAGCATATTTTAGCACGTTGTTTCCACAGCAACAGATGATGCTAACATAATTACAAAGACTGGAAAATAATTCTGACTTCAGTACAAGGAAAAGGGAGATGAACTAGCAGCAATAAGGCCTCACTTCAAACAGAGATAACTTAAAAGATTAGCCAGACAGGCAAGCCCAATGTCTAGCTGCTGAATTGAAGTCAAATAGATGGCTTAATACAAGCGTCATTTTTTTAAAATGTTATTTAAGGATTTAAAACTTGAAAGGACCTGTTTCCCAACTGGCCTGCTAATGTAATTCATGATAGTTTGGGGACAAGATACTGCAGGTGGTAAAACTCATGCATTACAGAAGCATTAATATCAGACTCCTGTGCTGCATAAAAAGTGTTTCCACAGTGTTCCTAAAATTGAATCATCGTGAATAAAGCCAGTATCTTTTCTCTCTCTATATATGTATGTACAAACACATAGAGAACATTAGAGGAGGGGAAAAGAGAGTCCTGTCTCAACATTTTTGCTTTTTCTGCATTTCTCCATTCTATAAAAAAGCTACATACATCAAATTCTATAGATCCAGACTGACTATTGACGATGATGATGATTGTGGCTATGAGTCCTAATTATAGACCAAGGCCCCACTGTGCTAGACATTGTCCACACAGAACAAAAAGGTAATTCCTATCCCAAAGTATAAGACATGAGACAAGAAAGGGGCACAGGCAGATAGGGGTGTACAGGGAAACAATGAGACAGTACTACGAGGATGGTGGGCATTGGCACAAAGGTGTATGTTGGAAAATGTAGCAAGCAGGTGACAGAAGCAGATTTCATGGACTGATTAGAGATGAGAGATGATGGGCAGGGTGTGGATAGGGTTTGGCCAGTGAAGATGAGCAGCTTCTGTTTGATGTGATAGTGAAAGGGGAGCCAAGAGCAAGGTAACATTCTCCGGGCTAGGAAATGATCTTACCAGCAGCAGCCTGGACAGCTCTGAGTGAGGCTCCTGCATTTCTTCAGACCAGAAAAAGGGGTTGTTTTGAGCAGATTCTGCCCCTGTTTTAAGCACAGGTATAGAGGAGCGGAATAAAAATGCTGTAAGCAGTCTTAGCGCTTTGGCTTTCATGGGGCAGTTTGGAGGCTCCAAAACAGTAGCATATGTAGGGGTGGGTGAATAGGGCTTGGGTCCATCCTTAGGGCCATGTTGGAGGGGCACCAAGAATGGCATCCCTCCCTGCCAGCACCACCACCCAGGGCACAAAACTTCCTAGTTATGCCCACATTTCTTAAAAAAACCCAAACACATTCAAGTTGGAGCAATGTCTGCTTGTTTGAAGCTTTTTCATGAAAATAGAATTTTTTTCACCCAAATGTCAAGTTGCTTAAACAGCTATTTTCCGGTGAAGAAACATCACAATGGGAAATTTCTGTCCAGTTCTAGAGCATGTGGCCAAAGCGAGACAGGTTCACCACTGCTTTGTGCCAGCTTTGCATAAGCAGCACATGCCTGATTTCAGTGGTGTTATGATAGTATGAAGCAGGAGTTATGCAACGGTGAGCCAAACCCAAGTTTTTTTACTAGATTCCCTCCCTGCGAACACTTGTTACAATGCAATTGGATATCAAGAAATGTTGTTTATAGCTTAATGTAATGGATACCCTGAGCTTACTTGGAGTGAAAACTGTAGCTCCTCTTATACAGAACAAAACAGCTGCACCAAAAATAATTTTCTAGGTATGTGTGGGTGTTTGTTGGTCTCTGGGGACTCTAGATAGTGAATAAGTCCAGGATGTCTCCAGGGAAATCATCAACCATCTGAAAACTATGGAGCTTTCCTGATGTCTTGAAACTTGAAATCATGGCTGAATACTTTGACAAGACACCTGGGAGGCAGAACATCTTTGGTCTTTTAGCCAGAGGAAAACTATTTTTCATTGTACCTCCTTTCCTTAGCACATATCTTCCCAGAAGGCCCATATTCCACGGAGAATGTGATGTTTACAGGTATTCGTGATACTGAGAACCCAGCTAGCTAGCAGCTTACCCTGCCTCACTGCTTCTCCTGGGGTAAGGCATTGTTATCAATAAATACAGGAACACCACAAAGGCCTTACCAGTATCAAAGCCCCGTTACACAAGTGCTGCATAAGTTCCCCATAGGTCACAAGGGAAGTCTAAATTGGTAATTAAACCCTGATCTCCCTAGTCCCAGGGACTTAGCTGCACTACCATCCTTCCTTCTCCTGAGCTATCATTATCACCCTCACTGTCAGCATCAAGAATAATAGCTATTTTGTAAGAACCTTAGTCATGGTGCACTGCCCTTCTTTGCTAGGTCCCATGCAAACGTACAAACAAAGTGACAGTGCCTGCCCCAAAGAACAGAAAATCCAAGTTGGTATTGAAATGGCACTTATTTTAGGCCCCCGTAGTGGTGCTTCAGCTGAAAGCAGCTAGGGTAGTAGGTCTGTGCAAGGCTTTGGACCGTGCTTCAGATCCAGAGAAGCTTCGGACAGCGTCCGAAGCAGCATGTCCGCATCTCTTTGACAGCTGGCAGGCTTCATGGCCTCAGTAGGGGCTAGCAGGTCTGCAGCTTTTACCCTGCTGTGCCTTAATACACAGTGTCACCAATGTCACGAGTTTTGCCTGTCAGCAGCTTGAGGTGCAGGGCCCTCAGAAGCCAGACTCCCCCTGCACTGATCTCCTTGACAGCAGGCTTCATGGCCTCAACAGGGGCCACCATCCCTGCAGTTTTCAGCCCGCTACGCCTTAACATACACAGGGTTATCTATGTCAGGAGTTTTGCCTGTCAGCAGCTACAGGTGCAGTTCCCCCCAAACCTATCACCTTGAAACTTGGCAGGCTTTGTGGCTTCACCAGGGGCCACCACCCCTGCAGTTTTCACCCCTCTGTGGTGTAACACATACACATGACATGAGTTTTGCTTTCAAGAATTTGGGGTGCGGTTCCCCCTGAACCCCTGCACCGATCCTCTTGAAACTTGGCAGGCTTCATGCTCTCAGCAGAGGCTACCACCCCTGCAAGTTTCATCCAAAATCAGGCAAAAAACAACTTTATAGATATTTGATTGATTCCCCATTATACCCTGTGGTCGGATCTTCGAGGCAGCTCTGAAGCTTTGGAGCCGATTCGGCCGGATCGAAGTGCCAAACTGATCCGGAGCTCCAGATCAGATCCCTGGCATCCGAAGCGGTCGGATCCGAAGCCGGATCGAATAGCTGCCTACTTGCACAGGCCTATAGGGTAGCATTTCAGAGCAAGTTCCTCCAGCAACATGTGCCTTCCACAGAGCTTCCTGGGGTTTCAAGTGAGGATCTGAAGAAGGGAATCTATTCCTATCCAGTGTCCCTATAGCCCTTACGCAAAGCAAATAAATCATAGGCATTATTACTTTGTACAATGTACTTCTGCCCTGGCAAAGTGATGCTGGAAGCCATGATGTGAAAACTAGTGTTCCAGCACAGAGCTGTAAAATGAGGTTTCCTTATACCATAATTTCCACATCAAACCTCCAGTTGCATTTACTGTTACCAGCAGTTGTACAGGAATGATTAGATATCACATTATTTTTCCCCTTTTTCATTCAACTAAAAAACCCAAAGCATATCAAAGGGAGGGGAGAGGAGGGGGCTTGCTTTATACTTTCTTCTCTTTGTAGTTGTTGTTTAGCCATTGGAATAACACCCACAAACCAACCTTGTGTCGTGTGACCATCCTCTCTGCCTCTGGCCCGCATCATCCCTTGGAGCCTGATTATGAGAAGACGATTCAATTTAATAATATCTATTTTTTATTGCAATACCAATAGGGAACACTGCCAGCAAGCTGCGCCGTCCATAGCATTAGTGCATTAGTTTTATAAAAGCAAGATAATTTTTAATGCTTTAGGATGCAAAACAATGAGTTGGATGACTGCTAATAGCATCATCTTTGATATTCTGTTACAGCAGAGCCCACACACAAGAGTGGACTGTGGGTAAGTCCGGGAAGCATGAGAGACTTGAGGTTCATGGTTTATAGAGGTCCATGCAAACTAGAGGTGGGCTTCAACAAAAGCCACATTGCTGAACACACCTGGTGTTAAGCTGAAGATGGATCCATATTCCATAGCTGACTCCCATATCTGTAGTGGGCCATGCTTTATCCCAGTTCCAAACACTTCATTGTTTTGGAAGCCATCAGGGTCCAAATCCAATTCAGGGTTTGATGTCTTATCACTGCAGCTCCTCTGTGGTACCAGCTTTTCCTTTAGTTTGATCCGTAGCCCCTGAAAATGGATTTGAGTGAAGCCCTAAACTGAAAGCAAAGCACAATCAACTTTCAGCTAAGCTACAAACTGGCCCAGTCCATTCAAAACTAAGCACAGATCCTCTACAGTCTCCTAAATCATAAAGAACCCCCCGGCAAATTGGCTGCCTATACACATGCTTGGAAGTGGGCGGGAGGGGGTGTTAATTAGAGCCATTCCCAGGCAGCCACTGTAATTAAAACACCACAGTATCATATGTATTAAGGCCCCTCACATTTAAAAATGAGCATGAGATGCTTTATCTAAATCTCATTTGATGAGGTTTAGTTAAAGCACCCCATGGCCATTAATTAGAATGTGAAGGAGCCACGTGCATAGGCACCCTCTATGGCTGCAACGTCCTGTTTTGTATTGAGTAGGTTGCAGAGATCTGCTAATAAATGTCATGTTCGTAACTACAAGGCTTTCTTTATTAAAGCGCTCACTGTGATCTAAAGCTAAACACTTACCTTACTGCTTACCAAGGTTTCAGCCTTTTAGGATGTGGCTTTAGAGTGGTGGATACCAATGGAGTGTTGCATCTGTCTGTGAACGATGACACGGCCAGAAACAAAAGTCCAAAGTTGTTTTATTTACGCCATTTAATTCAAGGCAAGGATAGAAGCAGCAGTGAATCTCGGTCTAGGACATATGTAGGGCTTCTGACTCCATAACATCTGAGTGCCTCATTCTTTAATGAAGCTGTCTTCACAACACCTGTGTGAGCTCAGGCACTGCTTTTATCCCCATTGTACAGTTGGAGAACTAAACCCTAGGGAGACTAAGTGATTTGCCAAGGCCATGCAGGAGGTTTGCAGCAGAATATAGCACAAAGCAAATCAAACCTGGTTCCCTAAGTCCCTATTAAGCTCCAAAATTACTGGATCATCCTTCCTCTCCAAGCTGATATTTTATCATTGGTGTAGTTGAAGTTACTCAGGGTGCAGACACACGAGATGTTTACTACACATAACGTTACGTGTCTGCTCGAAATAACTTTAACTGACTTTATTGTGGAGTGAATGGAGAGCAGACACATAACACATTACTCCGGATGCGTGTGATTTATTATGTAACAGAGCCGTCACCTCTTAAAAACTGTGCAGTCACTTTCCTATGCAGAAAAGTTACTATGTGGAATGTGACGTATGTCTGTTTCTCTGTACAGTTTCATCCCAATGTTTGTAGCACACGTGGCACAAGTGGCACGGGTAGCTTGTGTGTGTGCAATGCAGTAGATCAGGGAGGGGACAGTGGCAGATAGGTCAGGGAGAAGAAAGCAGAGCAGCAGATCAAGTAGAGCAAGGGGATCTGAGTGACACTTGGGGAGAGTGCAGGGCTAATTTGTGACGTGCCAAAAAGGTTGGCCTCCACTGAGATAATAGCCATCTTGGGAGAGCTTGTGACATACCTGCTCCTTACTGTGGGTTAAATTTACTAAAGAGCAAAATGCAAAGTATATTACTCCATAGTAATCCGCTGTGGGCACATCTACACATAGTTACGGCGCGTTAAGTTTAATACTTGGTTAACAAAGCACTAAATCAATGCTCAATAACTTGTGCTGCTGCACAATAGTTCTGGCACACTTGTTTTTGGTGACACTTTCTGCACAGTAGCCTAATACTAATGTGCAGTGGCTTGTTAGCACGGTTTTTGCCTGGCACGCTACTGCACAGTGTTATTAGGCAACTGCGCAGTTAGCATCTCATGTAGATATGCCACATGTGTCCATACCCCCTTTCTGCTATGTCATGCTTAGGGATGGCTGAATCTTCCCAGGGGGTAGCAAAGTTGATGTTATGGAGCCCATAAGCCAAGATGTTTCAGTTCACATATCCCTGGAGAGTGTTGCCTGCAGATCCATTACTGCCCTCCAGAATTTCTTCCTCTACATTTTAGCATGTGCAGAATCTGCATTTGGCTTCAGTCCTATGAGAACTGCTCGGGAGCGGAGTGGATGGGACATGACTCCAGGTGGGGAAGAGTCTGGGATAGGAAGAGAGAAAACACTTGAAGGTTAAACGTAAGTGAGGATAAACTCTGTTTCAAACATCCCTCTGCTTTTCATTGCTCATGTTTGTAACCAGAGGACACATTAATGGTGCCTAGTAAAGAAGATGGATGGATAGTGATAGGAGGGAGACATCTGATCAGATACAGTAGGTAAAATAGCCAAATGCAGAGAAGGGACTATCTGGAAAGAACAAACTAAGTCTCATGTGGGTGGGTGTTTGGAAGAGGCAGCTCTCTCCCACCTCAGTCATTCCCCTTTGGATGCTATAGTATAGATCACCCCTTACGCTGATTGACAGATGCTATATAACAGCCTGAAAGATGACTAACCACAGGCTCAGAGCTAAGAATGAGTCAATTCTAATCCTGTCACTTCTTTAGTGGCAATTCAGTTCAAAACAATTCAGCTCAGTTTATCTTCTATAAAATCAAACTGATTGTAGTCCCTACTGGTAAATTATGAGGATTAATTAAATGTTTATGAGGTTGAATATGTATCCATGGTGGTATGAGATCTATTCATATTTCTGGAGCTGCCAACACAGGCTGGCCAACTCAGGTGGACAGGGCATTTCCATCTTTTTCCAGCATCTTTTATTTCAAAGCTGGGCTCAGGATGCCATGGGAAGAGAAGCCTGTTTATGCAGTCTCTTGGGGCACAGAGAGAAGTGAGAATTTTTGTCCAATCTGGCCACAGAAAGCAGTCTATAGCCATGACCAAACACAAGTGCACGGCTGCAGACAGCTTAAAAAATGGCAGATTGGATGAAAACCTGAACCTTCATTGCATGAGGGGTCAGATGCAGACGTTTCAAAACAGGATCTTGTGTTCTTTGCGTCTGAGCTGCTGCCCAGCCTGTCCCTGCTTTCAGAATGGGAGGGGAGTACAGGAGTTTGGTCAGGAGGTTTTCAGCCCCTGCTGGAGAGCGGGGCAGGTATATTGGAGCTCCCCCGGGGTGGAGGGGCTCCAATTCACACACCGCACCCTCCAGCACCGGCTGGGGAACCCCTCGAATGAGCTCCCTCTGCTCCCTTCTCCCTGCCCCCTAATTCTGAAAACTTTGCAGGCTGGCAGGGAGGAGGTGCCTTTGCTAAGGGAAACAGGCTGCAGGCTCACAGCCAGCAGCTAGGTTTCCCTCCCCCCTGGGACCAGCAGTGAACTTCTGTTTGGCCCAGGGGATTGCTGTAACTCAGAACGGGTCCTGCAAAACCTTCTCAGTTACAGCAGGGAGCTGGACGTCTGTCTGCACTTGAGGCTCCTATCCATAGACAAAGCAGACAGTTCTCAGGGCTGCAAATTCAGTCAGAACAAAACACATTAGAGATGACGTCTTGTGAAGATGTATCAGTTTTGATGAAAGTTTCATTGAGACGTTTTCTCAGGTCCTGGCTGAAATTTCCAGTCGAAGCCAGACAGGGGAAGAGAAATCATGAAGCCAATAACCCGGTGGTGAAGGCACGATACGGATTAGAAACTGGAACTTGGAAACAGCCTATCCACTGCGCTGCGGACTGGTCTAGAGGAGATTGAACTCACTCATTTACGTCACTAAATCAGAGTGCCAGCATTAGATGAACTCTTCTTTCCAGTTTTAAGGATTAGCCCAGATTTTGGCCAAAGTTCAGCATATTAGTTATAACAGATTTTAATTTAAATTAATGTAATTTATTTAGTCAATTCTGTAATTAATTATAGAGGACTCTAAACTGTATGTCATTAAGTTTGTTATCAATCGTCCAATACATAGCTTGGTACATGTTACAGCTATTCCAAAGATTCATCGCTGTCCTTTGTGTAGCACCTTTCCAACAGTAAATATCAAGACACCTTGCAAAGGACGGTAAATATTATAATGGGATGCAGCAGCACAGGCAGAGCTATAGCTCCAAGCATGCTGCTGGGGAAAGGGGAAGGAAGCCAAGGGGAAACAGGTTTCTGGGTGCCACAGGGAGAACAGGGGAGTGAGAGGCTGCAACTACCCAGATGCACAACAGAGACTTGGGCCTGACTCTAGAGAGCAGCGGCTGCCCAGGTGCACAGCAGAAGCCTGGGAGCTGCAGCGGGGCTGGTCTTCATAGTTTCATAGTTTCATAGTTTCAGGGTCGGAAGGGACCTAATAGATCTTCTAGCCCGACCCCCCGCCAGGGCGGGAGAACAACCCAAAAACACAAACAAAACCACTCACCCTAAAAACAAAAACGGGACTCAAATGAGTCCAGCCAGGTAAGTATCCAGCCTCTTCTTAAAGATCCCCAGGGTAGGGGCCAGCACCACCTCCCTTGGAAGTTGGTTCCAGCTCCTAGCCGCCCTGACTGTGAAGTAGTTTTTTCGGATGTCCAATCTGTACCTCCTCTCCATCAACTTGTGCCCATTATTCCTTGTTATGCCAGCAGGGGCTAGGGGAAACAGCGTCTCCCCCAAACCCTTCTGGTTCCCCCTAGTGAGTTTATAGACGGTCACCAGGTCCCCCCTCAGCCTTCTCTTGTGGAGGCTGAATAGGTTCAAGTCCCGCAGTCTCTCACTGTAGGGTCTGCCCTGTTGTCCCCGGATCATGCGGGTGGCCCTCCTCTGGACCCTCTCCATGTTGTCCACATCCCTCCTGAAATGGGGCGCACAGAACTGGACACAATACTCCAGCTGCGGCCTGACCAGCGTCGCATAGAGGGGGAGGATCACCTCCCTGGCTCTACTCGAGATGCACCTGTGGATGCACGACAAGGTCCGGTTAGCCCTGCCAACCATGACCTCGCATTGTCGGCCCATGTTCATCTTGGAGTCAATAATGACACCAAGATCCCTTTCCGCCTCCGTGCTCTCAAGTAGGGAGTTCCCCATCGTATAAGTGTGCTGCTGGTTCCTACTACCCAAGTGCAGCACCCTGCACTTGTCCGTATTGAAACGCATCCTGTTCCTGTCTGCCCACCCCTGTAACCTATCCAGATCCTTCTGCAATCTCTCTCTCCCTGCTAGCGTGCTCACCTCCCCCCAAATTTTGGTGTCATCAGCGAATTTAAACAGGTTGCTCTCCACCCCAACATCAAGATCGCTGATGAAGACATTGAACAGCGCAGGGCCCAGGACCGAGCCCTGAGGGACTCCACTACCCACCTCCCCCCAAGTCGAATATGATCCATCCACCACCACCCTCTGAGTGCGACCCTTCAGCCAATCTGCAATCCATCTGACCGTGTAGGCATCTATGCCACAGTCGCCTAGTTTACTAATTAGGATGGGGTGAGAGACGGTGTCAAAGGCCTTGCTGAAGTCCAGAAAGACTACATCCACCGCGACACCTGTATCCATGGCCTTTGTGACCTGATCATAAAAGGCAATCAGGTTGGTCTGACATGATCTCCCCCTAATAAATCCATGCTGATTGCCCCTGAGCATCATCTCGGATGCCGGCCCATCACAAATGTGCTCCTTGATGATCTTCTCAAAGAGCTTCCCCAGGATTGAGGTAAGACTGACGGGCCTATAATTGCCCGGGTCCTCCCTTTTCCCTTTTTTGAAGATGGGGACCACATTAGCTACCTTCCAATCGTCTGGCACCTGGCCCAAGCACCACGATCGCTCGTAGAGCCGTGCCAGGGGCCCTGCAATAACCCCAGCCAGCTCCCTCAGCACCCTGGGGTGGAGAGCATCCGGACCCGCTGACTTGAACGCGTCCAGCCCCTCCAGAAGCTCTCTAACCCGGTCCTCCCCAACCTGAGGTCTGAAGGCGATCCCCTCGCGTCCGGCTTCTATCACAGCAGGGAAGTCCCGGTCCCTGCACAAGAAAACGGAGAGATGGCAGCCAGTGAAATGTGTGGTGGGGGCTCAGGAGCTCCCACAGAGTTAACTTAGTGAACCATGGCAGCGGGGGCTCAGGTGTGGAGCCCTGGTGTGCAACAGTGTTGATTTTGCAGGCCAAGGCAATGAGGGTCAGATGCAGCACTGGGGTGCATGGTAGCCAAGTGTACGGTGGGAATGGAGACTGATTTGAGATCCCACCAGGAGTTAAGGGAGAGCTCAAGGGCCCCTCAAAATAAATATCTTATTGTTAGTGTTACCTAATGATTATCCTGTTCTCTGGTGCTGAAAGGTTTTACAATTAGGTGACTGTCTATTGCACTTCATGTTTATTTTAAGTGTATGTACCTTAATGCTTGCTCACCTGTCATGCATATCTTAGAATCATAAAATGATAGAAAATGAGGGTTGGAAGGGACCTGGGGAGGTCCAACCCTCTGCTCAAAGCAGAAACATCCCCAAACTCATCATCCCAATCAAGGCTTTGTCTAGTCGGGTCTTAAAAACCTCCAAGGATGGAGCTTCCACCACCTCTCTGGGTAACCTGTTCCAGTGCTTTGCTACCCTCCTCAGGAGAAAGTTTTGCCTAATATATAACCTAAACTTCTCTTGCTGAAACTTGAGCCCATTGCTCCTTGTTCTGTCATCTGCCACCACTGAGAGCAGTCCAGCTCCATCCTCTTCGGAGCCACCCTTCAAGTAGTTCAAGGCTGCTATTAAATCCCCTTTTAGTCTTTTCTTCTCCAGACTATTTTAGCCCAGTACCCTCAGCCTCTGCTCAGAAGTCGTGTGCTCCAGCTACCTAACCATTTTTGTTGCCCTCTGCTGGACTTTCTTCAATTTGTCCACATCCTTTCCGTAGTGGGGGGCTAAAACTGGACACACTACTCCAGATGTGGTCTCATCAGTGCTGAATAGAGGGGAATAATCACTTCCCTTGATCTGCTGGCAAGGCTTCTACTAATGCAGCCCAAATATGCCTTTAGCTTTCTTTGCAACAAGGGCACACTGCTGGCTCATAATTAGCTCATTACCCACTGTAACCCCCAGGTCCTTTTCTGCAGAGGTGCTGCTTAGCTAGTCAGTCCCCAGCCTGTCCCAGGGCTTGGGATTTTTTCGTACTACATGCAGGACTTTGCATTTGTCCTTACTGAACCTCATGAGATTTCTTTTGGTCCAACCCCCAATTTGTTGAGGTGTCCCTGACAGCATTCCCTCTAAGCTGCATGGTGTGCATGGCTGTGCAGGTGCACCTGGCAGCACAGCATGAACGCGCCTGTGCAGCCATGCACGCCACACAGCTTAGAATCCTAGCCCTACCCTCCAGCATATCTACTACTTCTCCCAGGTTGGTGTCATCTGCAAACTTGCTGAGGATGCACTCTATGCCATCTTCCAGGCCATTGATGAAGATATTGAACAAAACCAACCCTAGGACTGACCCTTGGAGGACTCCATTTGATACCAGCTGCCATCTAGACATTGATCCATTAACACTTCCTTTGAGCCTTATGATCCAGCCAGTTTTCTACCCACCTTATAGTCCATTCCTCCAATCTGTACTTCCCTAGTTTGCTTGCAAGATCATTGTTGGAGATCATATCAAAAGCCTTGTTAAAGTCAAGGTATATCATGTCCACTGCATCCACAGAGCCAGTTATCTCATCATAGAAGGCAATCCTGTTGGTCAGGCATGACTTGGCTTTGATGAATCCATGCTGATTGTTCCTAATTCCCTTCTTCTCCTCCAAGTGCTTAGAATGGATTCTTTGAGGACCTGTTCCATGATTTTTCTGGGGACTGAGGTGAGGCTGACAGGTCTGTAGTTCCCTGGACCCTCCTTTTTCCCTTTCTTAAAGATAGGCACTATATTTGCCCTTTTCCAATCATCCAGGACCTCTCCTAGTCACCACAAATTTGCAAGGATAATGTCTGGTGGCTCTGCAATCACATTGGCCAACTCCCTCAGTACCCTTCAGGGCATTTCATCCAGCCCCATGGACTTGTACACCTCCAGCTTTTCTAAATAGTCCCTACCCTGTCCTTTCACCGCTGTTGGCTGTGCACCTCCTCCCCAAACTGTTGCCTGTTGTGGTGCTCTGGGGGCTGACATTGCCTGTAAAGACTGAGGTACAAAAGTCACTGAGTGCTTCGGCATGTTCTGCATCCTCTGTCACTAGGTTGCTTCTCCCTTTCAGAAAGGGACCCACACTTTCCCTCATCTTCCTGTTGTTGCTGACACATAGAAACCCTTCTTGTTACCCTTCATATCCCTTGCTAGCTGCAACTCCAACTGTGCTTTGGTCTTCCTGATTTCATCCCTGTATGTCTGAGCAGTACTCTTATACTCCTCCCAAGTTATTTCTCCAAATTTCCACTTCCTATACACTTCCGTTTTGTGTTTTAGCTTACTGAAGAGTTCCCTGCTAAGCTAAGATGGTCTTCTGCCACACTTGCTAGTCTTTTTGCACATCAGGATAGTTTTTTCTTGCACCCTCAGTAAGGTTTTTTTAAGGTACAGCCAGCTCTCCTGGACACCTGTCCCCCGCAAACTGTCTTCCCAGGGGATCCTACCTATCAGTTCCCTGAGTGAGGTGAAGTCTGCTTTTCTGAAGTCCAGTGTCCATACTCTGTTGCTCTCTTTCCTTCCTTTCCTCAGGACCCTAAACACAGTAAATCTCACGGTCGCTGCTGCTCAAGTTGCCATCCACTAACTACATTCCCCGCCAAATCATCCATTTGTAAGCAGCAGGTCAAGAGCTTGGCCCCTAGTTGGCCTCTCCAACACAGACTTTATCCTAATGCACCCACCCATGTATTTCAAATTTCCTAAGCCCGTTGGCCTGTAACCCTAACCCCCAGAAACCCCTATATAAATACTGAGAATTCCCTATTGGCTCCTGTGTGGTTTCCAGGGTTCAGTACAATCACTATTCGTATTTTAAAACAAGGAAATGAGGTGGCAAGAAGTAAAACCCAGGGTCATACAATGAGCTGGGAACCAAACCCGTCTCTCACTTCCCCCAGGCTAGTACTCTAGCTTGTTCTTGCCTCAGTTAAGCACTCTAAGCAGAGACAGGAAGGGAAAGTGTAGGGTATTTTTAGGCTTGGCAGGATTCGATTTTTTTTTTTGGGTAAATGTCAATAAACGGTGATTTTGCATCTCACAGACCGACCAAAAATATTTCCATTGTTAATAATCAAAATGTATAGAAAGGTAACATAAGAATAGGCTGCTGATGCCATGCCAAGGTGGGCTCCTGC
>NW_005841989.1:969401-970293 GCF_000455745.1 Alligator sinensis
GAGGTCAGGGGGATGGGCTGGGCACTGTGTGTCTGTGTCTGTCCCCACCTCCACCTCCCCAGCTCAGTGCCTGCAGGGTGGTAGCCAGCTGGGTCCTTCCTTGCAAACTCAGGTGGGAGCGAGGTGCCGGCTGAAGGGGGCAGATGGAGCTGCAGCAGCCAGAGGCTTCCTTGCCAGGGAGTGGTGGGGTGCAGCAACAACTTCTGTGGGACAGAGGAAAGTAGGTGCTGAGCTTGAAGGGGCTGTGCTTGGTGGGCTGACAGCTCAGCAGCACGGCAACTTCCCTGCATCTGCTGTGTGCTGGGTTAGAGGAGAAATTGGGCATGTTTGTATGTGCATTAGGCCTGTGCAAGTCAGCAGCGATCTGATCTGGCTTCGGATCTGGCTGCTTTGGATGGCCATGATCCGATCTGCAGCTCCGGACTGGGTTTCTACCTTGATCCGGCCGAAGCTTCGGAGCCGCCTCGGAGAACCCGCCATAGGGTATACTGGGGAATCAATGACATAGTTATGTTTTTTGTCCTGATTTGGATGAAACTTGCAGGGATGGTAGCCTCTGCTGAGAGCATGACATTTGCCAAGTTTCAAGACGTTGGGTGCAGGGGTTTGGGAGGAACTGTACCCCAAATTCTTGAAAGTCAAACTCATGTCACATATATGTGTTACAACACGGGGGTGGGGGGAGGGGGTCAAAACTGCAGGGCTGGTAGCTCTTATTGAGGCCACAAAGCCTGTGAAGTTTCAAGGAGCTATGTGCCAGGGTTTGGGGGGGAACTGCTCCTCAAGCTGGGGACAAGCAAAACTGGTGCCATGGGTGACAGTGCGTGTGTTAAGGCGCAGCGGGGTGACAGCTGCCGGGATGGTGGCCCCTGCTGTGACGCCTGCCAGCTGT
>NW_005841989.1:970687-1020486 GCF_000455745.1 Alligator sinensis
CCAGGGCACAAGTTTTGCTTGTCTGCAGCTTGAGGGGCAGTTCCCCCCCAAACCCCTGCACCGATCTTCTTGAAACTTGGCAGGCTTTGTGACCTCAATAAGAGCTACCACCCCTGCAGTTTTGACCCCCCTGTGTTGTAACACATAGACGTGACAGGAGTTTTGCTTTCAAGAATTTGGGGTGCTGTTTCCCCCAAACCCCTGTACTGATCTTCTTGAAGCTTTGCAGGCTTCATGTCCTCTGCAGTGTCTACAACTCCTGAAAATGTCATCCAAATTGGACAAAAAACAACAAAGTTATAGATATTTTATTGTTTTCCCATGATACCCTATGGCCGGATCCCAGAGGCGGCTCCATAGTTTCATAGTTTCATAGTTTCAGGGTCGGAAGGGACCTAATAGATCTTCTAGCCCGACCCCCCGCCAGGGCGGGAGAACAACCCAAAAAACACAAACAAAACCACTCACCCTAAAAACAAAAACGGGACTCAAATGAGTCCAGCCAGGTAAGTATCCAGCCTCTTCTTAAAGATCCCCAGGGTAGGGGCCAGCACCACCTCCCTTGGAAGTTGGTTCCAGCTCCTAGCCGCCCTAACTGTGAAGTAGTTTTTTCGGATGTCCAATCTGTACCTCCTCTCCATCAACTTGTGCCCATTACTCCTTGTTATGCCAGCGGGGGCTAGGGGAAACAGCGTCTCCCCCAAACCCTTCTGGTTCCCCCTAGTGAGTTTATAGACGGTCACCAGGTCCCCCCTCAGCCTTCTCTTGTGGAGGCTGAATAGGTTCAGGTCCCGCAGTCTCTCACTGTAGGGTCTGCCCTGTTGTCCCCGGATCATGCGGGTGGCCCTCCTCTGGACCCTCTCCATGTTGTCCACATCCCTCCTGAAATGGGGCGCACAGAACTGGACACAATACTCCAGCTGCGGCCTGACCAGCGTCGCATAGAGGGGGAGGATCACCTCCCTGGCTCTACTCGAGATGCACCTGTGGATGCACGACAAGGTCCGGTTAGCCCTGCCAACCATGACCTCGCATTGTCGGCCCATGTTCATCTTGGAGTCAATAATGACACCAAGATCCCTTTCCGCCTCCGTGCTCTCAAGTAGGGAGTTCCCCATCGTATAAGTGTGCTGCTGGTTCCTACTACCCAAGTGCAGCACCCTGCACTTGTCCGTATTGAAACGCATCCTGTTCCTGTCTGCCCACCCCTGTAACCTATCCAGATCCTTCTGCAATCTCTCTCTCCCTGCTAGCGTGCTCACCTCCCCCCAAATTTTGGTGTCATCAGCGAATTTAAACAGGTTGCTCTCCACCCCAACATCAAGATCTCTGATGAAGAAATTGAACAGCGCAGGGCCCAGGACCGAGCCCTGAGGGACTCCACTACCCACCTCCCCCCAAGTCGAATATGATCCATCCACCACCACCCTCTGAGTGCGACCCTTCAGCCAATCTGCAATCCATCTGACTGTGTAGGCATCTATGCCACAGTCGCCTAGTTTATTAATTAGGATGGGGTGAGAGACGGTGTCAAAGGCCTTGCTGAAGTCCAGAAAGACTACATCCACCGCGACACCTGCATCCATGGCCTTTGTGACCTGATCATAAAAGGCAATCAGGTTGGTCTGACATGATCTCCCCCTAATAAATCCATGCTGATTGCCCCTGAGCATCATCTCGGATGCCGGCCCATCACAAATGTGCTCCTTGATGATCTTCTCAAAGAGCTTCCCCAGGATTGAGGTAAGACTGACGGGCCTATAATTGCCCGGGTCCTCCCTTTTCCCTTTTTTGAAGATGGGGACCACATTAGCTACCTTCCAATCGTCTGGCACCTGGCCCAAGCACCACGATCGCTCGTAGAGCCGTGCCAGGGGCCCTGCAATAACCCCAGCCAGCTCCCTCAGCTCCGAAGCACTTTGGGAAGCCGAACGAAGCAGCGCTTCGACCCGGACGTGCTGCTTCGGACCCCCAAGCGTCCAAAGCTTCTCCGGCTCTGAAGCTCTGTCCGAAGCCTCGCACAGCCCTAATGTGCATGTCCCTGTGTGTGTGCATGTCTGTGTGTGTGTGCGCATGCGTGTGCTCATAAATGCATCCACACACCCCAAGATTGTGCGATCCTAAAAACTTAAATTTAAAATAAATATTTAAAAATAAACACTGATTTCAGATATCAACATTATTAAAAAATAAACATCAAATTCTGCCAAGCCTAGGGTTTTTATACATGTTCCTTGGAGACATTTTCTCTGCTCCTACTTGAGTATGGGAAGGTGCCAGATCCTCTGTTGCAGGTAATAGATAGAAATGCAGTTGTCCCACTGCACAGGATTGTAGGTTGGTTGAGGTGGCTCCCCGCATTATGGCAGTTTGCTGGATTGGGATTAAAGGAGCCCTCTTCATTTGAAGCATAAGAAATCAGATACTGCCAGAGGCAGGACATTTGCTGGACTTGATGGATCTAGTTGGATCTGGTCTAGCAAATCCCATGAGCCTAAAGGTTTAAATGCCTTAAAAGTTTAAATATTAAAAAGCACAGATTTATTACACAGAGTGACCTTTAAAACTTGTCTCATTAAACTACATCTCCTTGCCCTTCTGGGCCTTGGTGCCTCTGAAGATGAGATTGGGAAGTTCAAAGCAATGAGCAAAAATGGTTAAAAATGTCACTGCTTTATTCATTTTTCTGTAATATTGAAAGTTACAAAGGAGAAAAAATGGTGCACTATTTCCCTTTGGGCCTCCTCTTTGGTCCATAATAATATTTTCCACCTTTATTATTGCCTTTCTTTTGAGAGTTGGGAGCGACTTTCACAATAAGAAGAGGAAATATGGTGAGCCAAGGCTTGCGAACAAAAACTGAGACTCAGATATGTACTGTGACTCGCCCAAGGTCTTGCACAAGTTCAAGGACAAAAAAGAGATTAACTATCAGTCTTGTTCCTCTGACTACCTCGGTTGAGCTTTGAGGGCTCCCCTCAGTCTGAAGGAATTAGACACAAGGAATATTTGCAAAGTGGTTACTCTTGAGACACAGATACTGGTTAATTCCCAAGGTCCTAGCAAAAGTGCATCAGAAGTTGAAAAAACCCTTTAATAATGTTGGGAGACACTTCCTATAGGGTGAGTTTATATGATGGATTTCAGTAACCAGTATTCATGAATATCCTTATAAACTAGGTGTGCCCGCTTCTGTTCAATTAAGCGCTCCTGTGCAGCCTTAGCCTGGACTATGGATCGTGTCTGTCCTGGGCTTGCGGGTGGACCCCACAGGCTACCCCTGCTGACGTCAGGGGGTCCCCTTAACTTGCCTGCCACGACTTGGGATATTACCTCAGTGGAGGGGTTCCCCCTTGGGGCAGCCTCCAGGGTTATCGCGCCTCTCAGTGGGCACTCACGGGGCTCTGACCTCCCCTACACCCCGGCCACTCACCACTTTGGGCTGCCGATCTTTGGGCCCCTTTGGTATCTTCAGCTCTTCCCCCAACCTCTGCCCACGGCTTGCCAGCTGCGTGCCTGAGTCTTTGGGCCAGGTGTATGGTTGACGAGGTCCTCCGACCTGGTCCCTCCCACAAGACTCCCTATCGCCCTATGCTAATCACCCTGTGACGTGATGCGCCTATCCCACCACCGAGAAAACTAAGGCCCCTAAACTACTGGGCCAGGAGGCCCAAAAGGATGCCTCTGGCCTCTGGGCCACGTAGATTGCCCTGGGCTCGGGTTCCACAGCCCTGGCGGCTCACTCTACTGGGGCGTTGAGTCCCCGCCTCTTCCTAAGGCAACTGTGGGCCACGAAGGTCCACTGTCCACCCCCACTTTGGTCTTCGGCCACCCTCTGGTGCGGCCCAATGATGCCCCATTGGACACGCCCCTGTGTTACCTCTTCTCCAAGGCTCCCATGCAGGCTCGCTCCAAGGTCTCAGCGCCGGCTTGCCCCGATGCTGCTTTCTCAACTCCTGCCTCCGGTTCCTCTGTGAGTGCTGCTGCTGGCTCCGCTGCAGGTGCGGCTGCTGGATCCCCCGTCGGTGTTGCTCCCACCTTTACTGCCGCCTCTGCGGCTGACGTCGCTGTCGGCTTTCCAGCTGGCTTCGCTGCCGGCGTTACAGCCAGCTTCCCTGCCGGCTCTGCTATTGGCGTTCCAGCTGGCTTCCCTGCTGGCTCTGCTGTCGGCCTCACTGCCGACTTCGTCGGAGCCTCTCCTGGCTCCGCCCCGGGCTTCCCACGCTGCTGGGCGTGGCGGCTGGTCCCCTCCATGTGAGGGGTCTCCCCTCAAGCCTCCACTCGTCCTGCAGAGCCCCTGAGCTGCACAGAGTCCGGTGCTTTGCTTTGCGGCTGAAACTAATACTCATTGAAGGAGTTTTAGTTTGCTGCACCCCAAGTCATTTAAGGCGCATTACACTGCCAAATTTCCTACAGTGGCAGGAATTAATGCGCAATACGCTGACGAGACGTGCAAACACCGGTACCATTAAAGCAGTGGAAAAGCATTTAGCCTGCTTTAAAGTGTTGTGCACACATGCCTCTCATTTTGTCTACACCCATCCTAAGACTATGGGCACACGAACAAGTTACTCTGAGGTAAGCTAGGATATGATTCATGGTGGCGGAAGGCCGAGGCTTGTGGGACTTAGCCCCCCCAAACTCATTTCGCAGTGGCTGATGACGGGAGCAGCATCATGGTGCTGCTTGGCATGCAGCCAGGCCTGCACCCCACATAAGCCCAGCTTCACGTGACTGAGGATGAAGAGGCTAACTGTGCATACGTCGCACCGCGCAAAGCATGATAGGAGTTGCAGTTCTCATGCTGACATACACTCAGCCTCCCCAAATAATACTTTCTCTGTCTATGGTGTGAACTTACAGTGAGTCACCTACTCTGCAGTAATTGCCACATTACTCTATGGTGTATAAGGTAGCTAACTTCTCAATGGAAGCAAGATACGAGTGTGCACATGGCAAGTTGCTAACGAGTAACTGCAACTTGGGAAGTTTACACAATTTTCTTGCCATAACTTGTTGGGCCCATTGCCTTGGTGTAGTGCTTTGCTTTTGTTGAAGATTCCTTGTATGGAATTGAAACTTTCTGTTTTAGAGTGAATGAAATGCTGCATTTGACCTGATTTGAAAATCTTTTGATTTTTCATTTTAGAAAGAAAAATAGAGGTTTTTAAAAATTTAATTAGTATCAAAATAATTATTTCTACTTCCGTGACTGAAGTAAAAAAAATGAATTATTCACAAAGTCCTATTAGTAAAGACCCTCTAATGTCAATGACTCACCCATGCTCTTGAGTACAGCTGTAATTAAGGACAGCACTTAAGTGTATGTTTAAGCACGTGTTTAAATCTCTGGCCTTGAGTACCACCTAGCATGCTGTCCTGAAGGAGGAGGACTTAATTGCATGTGTAAGGGTGTAGACAGATATTTTTGGTTTTTTAAAGAATTTTTTCATGTTCTAAGCCAAATCAAGTCCAAATCCATGAGTCAGTCCAGAACCATAAGTGGCGCTACAACCGGGAAACAACCTCTACCCCCGCCAGGGGCTTCATATGTTTTAACGTCTTTAGGCGGGCATCCTACATGCAGGCCCAAGCCCAAAGGCTTGGGGTTCGGGGGTTTGGATGCCCCCAAGTTTCACTTGCCCTCAGCCATACAGCTGCAGAAGCAAGCTAGGGAAGATCCTCCCATTTCCATAAAGTGGGCTTAAAGCCCCAACACCTTGGCAGATACTAAACCATGCCAGCAAAGCAGTTTTCCCCCAGGCATTTAAGAAAAACTGCCTTCATGGACGCAGATACATGGTGTTTCCCCAGGCAGATAAAATGTTTGCGTCGGTATCATTGGCATTACACTGGATTTACAAAGTAGTGGACAGATGATGAAGCCCCTAACCTAGAATAACTTCACTTGTGTGGTAGGGAATTACTCCTGAAAGAACCAAGGATAAAATAGTGGTGCTGGAAATTACATTGGATTAGGCTTTGTCTGCATCCATCCTGGGGTATCTCTTTGCTTTTACCTGCTCTCCTAGTCGCTGATCGTGAAGAAAAGGAATAAACACTTACTGTGTGCAGCTGTCCTCAGGGTAGCTGCTTGAGTGTCCATTCCCCATATGCAAATCAATGTAAATAACACAAGAGTGCCTCTTCTGTTTGTCCAGGTCTTAGGCTGTTGCCTAAAGTGGTGCTCACCTCCACAGGATCAAGGCAATGGGGATGTGGCTGCACTCCCTTCAGTGGTGTGGCTCATGCACAGTGAAGACAATTCACTGAGCACGTGCCACACGCCAAAGTGGGTATGGCCACACACCCCTTGCTGGGATCCTGGCTGCCAGTAAACTTTCTGAGTTGGGGGGAAGAGAAAAGGGGACAAGCACTGCCAGCAGTATTCAGCTGTTATTTCACGCAGGTCACAGCTGCTGCTCATCCTCATTTTTCCTCTGCTGCTGAATTCAGCAGGGGGTGCGAGAAGGAGGGAGGGGAACAGCAAACAGTAGTGATACCCGCTCCCAGGCTCTAGAGCTGCTTGAAAACAGGGATGCTTAAAAAGAAACTCAGGCCAGCCAGCCAGGGAGTTCATTGAGCTCACAGCACATATATTGCTCCACCAGGAGCTGCCACTGACATACTGGTGAGCTCGGAGAGCTCACTGTGCATGAAGCACACAGCCAAATGGGGACATGACTGTGGTGCTGCATCCCCCCTGGATCCACCCCTGCCCACATTTCCTAACCCTCTGCACTAAGTAGGGTTGTAGCTGGATGCCTGAGCACTGTGTTTAGTGGTGGTGCATGGGGCAGCATCACTGGCTGCGCATTTGATGGCAGCTAGCAGCACAACTGGTGCTATTTTTGCACCCCCTGCCCAGGGTCATGCAGGACTGGTCCCCTCGCCATCTTCCTTTCATTAAACTATTGCCATTTAAACACATCTCTCTGGAGTAATTTAGCCCAGATTTTACAGTAGGCCCAATATCTACTGGGACAGGACTTTGGATGCTGAGTGGGAAGGGCTATAGGATGAGCTACATAGATAATCAACCAGGATAGATGTATTTAGTAAAATTGTTGGGTAGTTCCATTAATACTTAACCTGAGTTTATTCATCCCAGGCTCGGGAGAGTGCCCATGTGGGAAAACAAGGCAAAACTTACCATCTCTCAGTCCTCGTCCATCCGTTTCTAACACGAAGTGAAGGGTGTGATTGAATTAGAAGAACGGAGGAGAAGGGGGATCATTGTGTCGGGAACACTGAGGGAAAGGGGAGGAGGGATTCACACATCTCAGTGCACCACCCACGCTTCATCGTTCTGCAGGCTTTTCGTTTCCTTCAAACTAATTTGAACCAAGCACCGTGTCAGCTTGAATTATTCATGAGTGCAGTAGTTTCAACAGGAGGCTTTTCAGGAAAAAAAAGCAGTATTGATACAAGATGTCAGGAGAGGAGTATCCAGAGCTGCTGTTGAGTATGTTGGAGTTTGCCATGGGGGTGGGGGGATCTGCTCTTAGGAGAAGTTGTACCGAAAATGATAACATTGTTTTCCTTCTCTGACAGCTGTGGGGCTAGGGATCCCAAATCCCTGTGCTGTTCAGGTTTCCCTTGCTTTATGCTGTACATGCATTCCTGGAAAACAGCGCATAACTCGAATTTGCATGAAGGGAACCCACTTCACAATGTAACAAATAGGGATAAGTTCCAAGACCTCGACTGTACTCACCCCCAGGCTCGTTTCTACCCTCTTACAAGACAGTTTTGGTACTCGCCAACAGCAGAGAGGGGTAGGAGATAAGCTAGCGGGATGCATAGAAGCCATAATGGGGATGGCAACTGCAGAAACACGTGTCGCAGACAACGAGCGAGGAGCACAGATCCACACAGGAGACAATATTTTGGCACGTATCACTTCCACAGTGCACTGCACAAAGCAGCTGACTGCAGGCTTCCACCACACCGATTGCATAAGAGTGAATTTACCTCACATATAACAAATTTTTGGTATAAAAAGGGTCATCGGATAAGAGCAAATTTGTGCATACAGAACCTGCATAAAGCGAGAGAAACCTGTATTTCCAGTGATGATTACTTTCTCCCCATAACTATGAAAAGGAGTCTTTCTAAAACCCTGTCTCTCCCTCTAGAAAAAGCAGCAGATACCCTGCCCGACAGAGACTGATGCATGTGTTTCAACATGCAACTTGGCCAAACTCTTGAGTCTTCCATGATTCCAGCTTCTCAAATTGCTTGATGCAACTAATAGGCTCAGTCCTGCAACTACACAGCAATGAGTTAGTTTCCTTCTCACTGTCACATCAATGATTGACTTTTTTTCAACAATTCTTCCCCTGCTCATCTTATTGCTGATGTAGTCATAATAGCTGACTGCAAGTAACCATCCATAATGTATCATTTCAAAGGTCAGCACAATGTCAGCCTTATTTAAGGTCCATGTCTCCACTGCACGAACCTGGATTGAGAACAGGCAGATCTTAAACAGCCTTAATTTTGTGTCTAGGGAGATTCCCTTGCATGTCCGTATTGGCTTCAGCTTGCCCACAGTCATTGTGCTAGCTGTATCCTTCTCATGATCTCCTTAGAGCAATCTTTTTCACGCCTGATAGGGCTTCCAACAAGGTATATGAAGTTTGCACTTGGTTACTGCCTACTGTAATGTGTGTGCAGTTCTGTTCCTTACTCAGACAGAAAACCATTATCTTTGTCTTGGATTAGCTTTGCAAATAGGTAATACATTTTTGGGACAACTTTTCAGATGAATAAGTATTTGCAATTATAGTAAACTATAAAAAACAGACTTTTTACAATGAAAATTCACCCATTTTTTTCTGATATTCTCCAAAATTCTATTCTATGTTTTCAATCTCTTTTCTTTTCTCTACAAGTTTGCAATTTTTTTCCATACAAAAATGTATAAAACTACTATTTTTCATCAAATGTTTTAAGAGTTGAGATCGGTTTGTGTGATATAAAAATTGCAAGTTTTAGCGTTTCACAATTATTCTAATGATCACCATGCAGTGTTCTAATGAGTAATGAATACAAAATGATGAGATCCCAGGAATATAGTTGATTGAAAGAAAAAAAAATAAAAATATTGTTTGTGAAAGAGATTCCCATTTTTCAACAACAGCAACAACAATAATAATAATACAGCTGTATAGTTCATCAAGGTATGGACAAAGGAGAATATCATGACAGTTTAATCTATTTTTTATCTACAGTTTTCTCCCCCATATTTCATATTTCTCCATTTCAAAATCCAGTATATTTCAACCAGTTCTTGCAATAAGTCAGAGTAAGCCGAGTGTGACACTCTTAGTAGCAAAAATATGCAAATAAGCTATTACAAAATCTCTGGGCATCCCTATCTATAACATGTTCATAGCTACTGCTCACCTCTTCCTCCTCACACCTTCTTTTTTCTCTTAGCCCTCTACTGTATTCTAGATAGACTTTTATTCCCTCTTTATCACCCTTGCGTCTGAACACCTTCCAGCCATGCAGTGACATGAATAACACCGGTCGCATATGGTTCATTCTTCCTCTCATTCTTCTCTGGGGGAAAAACCATGTGAATAACGGCGCATCTGTGCTGGTAGGTTTTGTACGTCGAAAGTATGTGCTGCTCTGTGTGCTACAAGAGGCATGTGGACGAAGCATCCCTTGCATTTGGAGAGAAACATTTGTGATGTCTCTTAGTGTCTTTGGGAACTTGTGCTGTGGTCTCAGCTTGATGTCCCAAAATGTTCTGCCTCCTGCACAGATGAGATTTACCTTGCTGGTGAACACCTGGTCTCTCTTTTCTATTCAAACCAGCATCCAATCTTCACTCTTCAAGGTCAATCACCATTTTGGCAAGGGCTGTCCAACTGGAAGCTTGTGAGCCGCATTTGGTGAGCTACATTCCCCTGGGATCTCACCCAATTGCCACTCCCCCCATCCTTTCAGCTGCAATAACAGCCAGAGCATCCAGACTCCCCACTTCCTTCTCCAGCTGCCGCTCCCTGACTTTGCCCCAGAGGGCAGGGCAGTGCAGCAGCATGGAGAGCTGAGAATGAATCTGGGGCTGCCCCCAGGAGAGGATTGGGGCTGCATGTGTGGGTGGTGGGGGGAATCGTGCCTGTGGGTTGAGAGGGAGTGACTTGTGGCTCCCCAAGAGCTTATAAATTGCACAGCCCTTGTTTTGGCTCACTCCCTTAAAGAGCTCCATAGGATGGATCCCTGCAAACATCTCTAATTCAATGCAGCTCATTGAAAATCTGGGAGGAGAGACGCTTTCACTTCCACTGAGTAGTTGGCAAAACTTTGGCCTGTAGAGGCATCGTGATCCAGCAGGTAGGCCCTAAATGAGGTTGCTGCTGAGACAGGTTCTGTTCCCGACTTAGTTGCTGACCTGCATGTTAAGCAAATTCTGACCTATATGTTAAGCAAGTCACTTCACCTTTGGTTTTTTGGTCTATTAAAATGGTAAGGTATTGGTATAATGGGAGCCTGATCTTAGCTAGGGCCTCAGGTCATTATGATTTCAATAATAGAAATAATAGAGGAGGTTGAGATATTTTTGACACAACCATTTTCCAGCAGAAAGTGCAGTTTCATCAAAATCAAAGCTATACTCAGGAGCATGCAGTTTTCACAAAACTTCCAATCAGGGAAAGTCAAAATGATTTCAACTCCACTTCCAAGTCGATAGAATCAATACATTTTGTTTTAAGAAGGTAAAAATGCTGTGTTTCAATTCATTCAGTTTTCATATTAAAATAATGTATAATGTGTACATAGGTTACTTAATATTATATATGCTGTGTGTAATAGTTTATATTTGGTTACAGTAGGTTGGCATGACTGAAATTAAATGCTTTGATGCTTTTGAATGGGAAATGTTTGAAATTTTGTTCCCTGGTAGCACTTCAAAATTCAACTTTTTGTTTTGATTGGAATTGAAAATAGTTGGGATTTCCCACATGACTGAAAGTCTTCTGACTGACCCGTGCTTAGTAATATATTGCAATTACTATGGAACAGGAACCAGGTATTTTTATTTAAGTACCACATGCATCTAAAATACTGTATAACTAATCTATAATAAGAAAACGGTTCTGTATAGAACGTGTTGATTGCATCTCCAGTTTTCTTTTCAAGTGCTTAAATAAAAGCCTTGAAATAAAACACAGCTCCCAAAAGGAATTTAATATAATAATGTGGTAACTTTTCCCACTACACCTGGCTGCCCTGCCCCATAAAATCAATCGAATTATAGGCACACACATTAAATGAATGTCACAATCATATTGAATACACCTGCAAAATAAAAAAATAATAGTGTAATTTTGATACTTACAGTTCTGCAGCTCGCTTCACGCTGTCAGACCATTGTAATGAGCTGTGGATTGGAGGATCCCTTACCCAGCACCAGAGTGCAGCTACCTCGGAGAGAAAGAGGAGCAGCAGCAATTCAGTATTATTAGCATAAACATATAGCTATTTGCCAATCCAGGTAACAGTAATAATAATAATCACACCACACCCTTCTGTATAACACTTCTCACGTTTGTACCTTAAAGCACTTTATGATTATTAGTTGTTAGAAGCTACATACCGCCCCATTGATCAAACACACACAAGACAACCTCCAACTGGAATAGTTTGCAACACAAAATCAGTATTCCTGTCCCCATTACACCAAATGCAGGAATAACGTGCCTGGGATCACATTGGCCATGTAAGAGTAAAGTTACAGTTACACGTAGATCAGATTGAGGGCACTTAAAATGATGAGTGTCTCCATGTTAAAGCTCATTGACTCATGCTGAGCGCCTTCTGAGTGTCTCAAAGTTATAGACAACTTTAGGCAGGGGTTAACTGGGCTGTGCTACCTTGCTCATGTTAGGGTAACTTCAGTCTTCTCCATGGAAATAAAATGAACAAACTGCAGTCCTCCCAGGATTCCTGGCTCCCGGCCCCTCTCCTCCCCCTACAGAGCAGGGCCAGAGCTCAGGTGTCCTGGCTCCTAGCTGCACCTCTTCTAGTGACAAGTCAGAGCTGTGCAGGCAAGAAACAGTATTAGCACTGAATGTGCAACTACGCACAGCATGTTCCAACTTTAATGGCAATTATAATTTCGTAGTTTTAGTATGGTCAAGTGTAACTTGTACCTTCACCCTAATGCAGGCAAAAATTGAATGTACAGGCCTGATGCCTAACCATTATGCTCCACACAGCCTGTTTTACCCAGCGTCAACCTTGTAGAAGCACTGTAAGCAACAATCAAGGAGATTTTGTTTAAAATGGCATCCCAGCTGGGTTTCTCCATTATGGATTAGATTATTTGAAGGCTCTGCTCTTATTCCAATTAGATTTTTCTTTTTCTTTAGTAATAAGAGAAATGCAACTCAATGAGTTTGGAAGTGGAAGTTAAAAAAAACAAACAGCCCTCACCCCCCTAAAGCCCGCAGCACTCCAAAATAATTAATTTAATGCTGTCATGTTCTCCAAATACTGTTTGTTTAAAGCAACAGCTCTGCCCATCCACTGCAGAATTGCTTTAACCCTTATTTCAAATGACTCCATTGTTGAGTAGGTATTAAAAAATATTGCTGTGGATAACATCTTAAAACTCTTATTTTCAAAATGACATTTGTGGATATTGGAGGTTGTACTGACAGCGGAGTTGTGTTTCCCCACTCCCTATGGCAGCCCTACTAATAGGAGACGAACAACTGACTTTCTGATTTGCTTGGCTTAGTGCTGCAGCTGGCTTCTCTGAAAACTAGCCATTGGTGCTTTGCTGCTGCATATTATCTAGACTCAAGTTCTTTTTTCCTACACCTTTGTTCCTGGGAAAATTGGATGCTGGATTCACAGCAGCAGTAATATACTCAGCCCTTCAGGAATAAAGAAGGTAAGATTGCTCAATCTTATGCATTGCTCAATGATGCCTCCTGCTGGCATAGTTGAGGCCTGCAGGGGGTTCCACCAACTCTTTTTTTTTTTGATTGGAAGAAGCAAAATTCAATCTTGCAACAGTGTGAGAAAGCAATGACAAGGAAGAACATGTAGTCTGATATACAGGATGATGGGCTGGAAATTTAGAGCCATATCTATCCCAGCCTCTACTCATTTGCTGCTTGACGACATTATGCTTTTGAGCATGTTTCAATTCTCATCCTTTGTATACCTAGACCAGGGTTTTTTAGGAGTGGCAGGCCAAAACACCACAGGTCAGTCTGAGGTCAGCTTCCAACCTGACCACTGCTGAACACTGCAGAATCTCCCTACCACCCAATTGCCCTGCTGTTAAGACACTATTATTATCTGGGCTTTGCAGGCTGGGTGAAGTTACCTGGTGGGCTGGATCTGGTCTGTGGGCTGTAGGTTGCCATCCCCTAACATAGACTTTCTCACATGCATTTGGGAGGTATGTAGCAAAATAGGGCTCTGATCCTAGCACGGGTGCTAATTGCTACTGTAACACACAGCTTCAAAACAAAGGTACAATAAAGTGAAGCCACCTATAAAAAGAAACAGTTCCACTCCCTTAAAATGTGATCACAGGATCATAGGAAAGTTGGGCTGGAAGGGACCTCACAAGGTCATCTAGTCTGGCCCCCAGCTCAAGAAAGGACCATCCCTTACTAAGCCGTTCCAGCCAAGTGTCTGTCTAACCTGCTCTTGAAAACTTCCACGGATGGAGATTCCAGCTTCTCTAGGTCACCTGTTCCAGTGCTTGATTGCCCTCATAGGTAGAAAGTTCCTTCTAACTTCCAACCTAAATTTCCCACAATGAAATTTGAGTCCACTGCTCCTAGTCCTGTCCCTTGCAGCCATAGAGAAAAACCCATCTCCACCCTCTCTGTACTTGCCCTTCAGGTATTTATAGTCTGTTATCAAATTCCCTCTCAGTCTCCTGTTCTCCAGACTAAACAACCCTAGTTCTTTCCACCTGCGGCAAGTCAGAGGGTGCAGTGTGCACGGTGGCAGGAGCTGATCTGGAGGAGGAGGTCAGAAGTCTACATGTTTGGTAGGCCTATGCAAAGCGGCTAGTATTTGCTTCAGATTCAGCTGATTCAGGGGACAATGATTCGATTCAGTGATTCGAATCAGTATCCCAAATCGATTTGGCCGAATCTGCCAAATCTCTGAGTCAGCCGCATCCCCTGCCTGCTCTCCCAACCCCGTCAATGGCTGCCCTGCCCAGCCCCAGCTCCCCGCTCTTTGAAAAAAAAAGCCGCAGTCACCAGCTGCTGCCAGGTGGGGAGTGATCCCCGCTGCCGCCCGCTGCCCCATGCCGCATGGGGGCTCTGCCACAAGCTCCTAGAAGCCCCAGTGACTTTTGCAGCAGCGGGTGAGTGGGGGCTTTTTGGTTTTTTTTAAAGAGCTGGGATCTGGGGCTGGGTGGGCAAAAACTGATAGTGTTTTATACAAAGATGTTCATAGATTTCATATATTTCATAGACATTAGGGCTGGAAGGGACCTTGGAAGATCATCGAGTCCAGCCCCTGCCCAAAGGGCAGGAAGTCAGCTGGGGTCATAGGATCCCAGCAAGATAAGCATCCAGTTTGCTCTTGAAGGTGTTCAATGTAGGCGCTTGAACCACCTCCGGTGGCAGGCTGTTCCAGACCTGGGGGGCTCGGACAGTAAAGAAGTTCTTCCTTATGTCCAGCCTGAAATGATCTTGAAGTAGTTTGTGACCATTTGACCTCGTCATCCCTTGGGGCGCTCTGGTGAACAAACGTTCCCCCAGATACGGGTGGTCACCCCTGATAAACTTGTAGGTGGCCATCAGATCACCCCTGAGCCTGCGCTTTTTCAGGCTAAAGAGCCCCAGGGCTCTCAGCCTGTCATCGTAGGGTCTGCTTCCCTGACCTCTGATCATGCACGTGGCTCTTCTCTGGACTCTCAAGCTTCTCCACATCCTTTTTGAATTGTGGAGCCCAAAACTGGAAGCAGTACTCCAGCTGTGGCCTCACTAAGGCCGAGTACAGGGGGAGAATGACGTCCCGAGATTTGCTTGAGAAGCATCTATGGATGCAAGCCAGCATTTTGGTCGCTTTACTAGCCGCCGCATCGCATTGCAGGCTCATGTTCATCTTGAGGTCAATGATGCCCCCCAAGTCTCTTTCTTCCATATGTCCAGGTCAGCCTGGATCACCTGCCTGTCTTCTGGTGTGGATGCTTTGCCCCAAAGTTTGGTGTCATCGGCGAACTTGGCCAGTCCGCTTCTGACTCCAGTGTCCACATCATTAATGAAGATGTTGAACAATATGGGTCCAAGGACAGAGCCTTGGGGGACCCCACTGGTCACAGGACACCATGATGAGTGACTTCCATCAATTACTTCCCTCTGGGTCCGACCACAGAGCCAATTTTCCAATGCCCGCCATGTCGGGAGAGGGTTGTTTTATTTTGTGATTTAAAGTTAATCTTTTTGCATTGGCTTTTTCTGAACTGGTTCCTGCTGGTTTGCAGGACTTTCCTTTTGTTGCATCTTGTCCAACCTCTCCCCAGGTACCTGGACGAGGGAGCTACGTGCAATTTTGTAAACTGAGACTTGTGTACTGAGCACTCTCCTTATCCCCAGTATGTGACCTCCTGTCCAGCCTATCCCAACACCCTCTTTGGTGTGTGCTCTGACCACCTGCCAAAGCCATACACAGTCTTTACCTGTTACTTGTCACCTCCAAAATAAATCTGAAGTGAAAGCTGCAGAGTTGAAAAGCCACAGCAAATCTGCTGGAGTTGCAGAACTCCCAGAAGATAGCCAAAACTCACATGGTTGCTATGACAACCTGATTTCAGTCCCCTTTAATTGTTAGATTTAACGTCTGTCATCATCAAAAGCTGTCAGAGAACTAAATGACCCCAAATGATGAACTTTTCCCTATCATTAAAGAGCCTGAGGGTGGCAGAAATAGTTTGAACAAGGAGAAGCCTTGCTCACTCATTTCTGAGCTGTCTTCAACCTCTCCCTTCCTCCCGCGCCTCGCCTTGCTTCCATTCCTTGCATCTTGCTTCTGTTCCCTGCTGTGGCCATTACAAAGACACAGAAAAAAGCCAAATCCTGGCTCTCCTTCCTCTAGTATAAATCCAGTGACTGACCTAAAATTATACTGGCTTTACACTAGTAGAATAGATGGTTGTCTTGTGAGGTGCTAAGCCTTCCTACCTGTCCCTGCCATCATTGGGAGCACAGGGCATTCAGTACCTCACAGGGAATAACTAACAACTTGCAAGGCCTGACTCGCGTAGTCCACCCACAGTCCTTCCAGGAAAGAGGTTCATAGACCTTGAAGCCAGAGCAGAACATTGCTTATCTAGTCTGACATCCTGCAAGACACAAGCTGAAGGCCTTTTGTGAACAGAACACGCATTCACCATTGGTCGGGGAGAGGGGGGGGATCTTAGACCAGGTTCCTCCATTTTTAAACCAATCTGTGTGCCAAACTTCTGTTCTGTTATGGGTATAGACCAGTTTCCAATCACTTATACTGGTAAAAGTGTAATGGCTGTATCTGGTCTTATAGGCTAAGTACAGACAGTCAAAAAACCTGAGGCTGAATCGATTCAATCTTTGCAGGTTAGTCTAAACTGCGTAGACTGAACTAAGAAGCAACTGAACAGACATTCACTTTTGACTCTGGAAATGCAGCCACATGTCTGTAGTGGCCCAGGACAGAAGCTGGGGGGCTATGGAGGACACCTCCCTGCTCGGCTGGAGCAGACAACTTGGGCCAAAGCTAGCCTGCCCATCTTGTGAGGAGCAGGCTTGCGGGGGAGGTGCAAAGCATCCTGGGATGCTGGGGGACTGTAAATTAACTAGAATATGGAGAGGATCTGGGACATAAATTCAATGAACCATTTTAACCTAAATCAGTTACGTCTGATACTATATCCATCCAGGTTTATCCTAAACCAGTTTGGGCCATTTTGAAAGTGGTTTATGTGCATTGAACATTTGTTGTGTTACAGATTTGAACCAGTTTCCAATCACATACCGGTTTATGTGTAATTTCAGTCCCTAGCCATAGCCTACGTCCTGTTTCAAGTTCTATAGCTGTGGCTAAACTAACATGTATCTGACACAGAAGACTCTCCGTATGATTTGGAGACTCAGCGTGATGCCCATCATAACCCTTGGGAAGTTGCTCCAATGGTTAATTGTCCTCGCTGTTAAAAACACGTATCTTATGTCTGTTGTGTCTAACCCCTTGCCTTCTCTTTGCTAAGGAGCTTGATTTGTTTAGTATATGACATTAACTATGAAATATGTTTTCTGATGTATCTCAGTGTCTTTTCAAGGCAAAATCTAGGCCAGGATGCGGTGACATTTGACAAGAGTAGTTTGGGAGCCAGAGAGAATCTGGTGTTCCCAGAGGCACTCAGTACATTTGGTAAAGCCTCCATTCTTGGAGTCATGTGAGACCCTCAACTTCAATTTTTTTTTTAAAAAAGAAGCTTGTTTCTAGATTTGATGGTGCTGAGGGAGTCTCAAAGTGGAAGAGAAAGGGAAGCCAAAAAGTATTTTCATCTCCTTATCTCAGTTTTTGAGTCCTGACATGTTTTTAAATATTTTAGGGTGAGGCATTTTGAATCGTAGAGCCTGTTTATGCTGCAGCCTCAGTTGGGAAATACTTTTTCTATCTGTCACAACCAAGCCTTATCTCTTCTGCACTGAGAGGGCCATTACAGTCCTGAGAAGACAATCAAGTCCAGTCACATGGAAGCACCCTGCTACTGTTACCCAAACAGGGTTGTGTTTATAGCACAAATCCTGCAGGCCAGCACCACTCGCAGGGCCTCGGCAGCACAAACTCAAAACAACTGTGGCTGCCAGCAAATGGAGGCCAAGAGAAAGGGTCTGGTGAATGATGCAGAGGGTGTACCATTCCTAATCCTTATAGCAAACAAAGGCAGAGCAGCCCAGTATGGAGGAGAAGAACCCAAGATGTCACAGTGGAGCACTGTAGCACCTGTTCACTCAGCAGGCTGCGCTGGTTTCTGCCAGAAAGAAAATTACACAGATTATATAAAAATAGAAATGAGACTTTAAGAGAAAGTGGCAGTGGAGGGAAAGTGAAGAGAGGAAAAGAGCACACGATATTGCAAATAAAGGATTTAATTTCCCTGAAACAGCAAAGGAAGCTGCAGTAGAAATGGGTGAGATTTTGAATTTTTTTTTTTTTTTTAGCTTTTAGGAGCTTTTTAGTGATCAGAAAAAGCAGTTTAGGGGCTACCAAAATGATTTTTAAATTTGCATTGGTTTTCGGAAGTGGTATTAGCTCAGAAATGCTAAGGAGGGAAAGAGGAAAAAATGTGCAAGTTTGTATTTTTTGCTCAGTCTCTTAGGGAGCCAACCAGCTACTGAAAACACCCAGTCACTTAAAGATACTTTATGTTCCTGTAGCACTTGCCCTTCTTGAATTAATCCTGCCAACCCCTGTCCTGCCACAGAGACTCCCATTTAATTGCTAGTATAGTGGTGGGTGTCCTCTCCTCTCATGGGCAGGCAAGGTTTTATGACCTTCACAAGGAACTTGCAGATTATATATTTTTTTAGCATGGGGGTTGTTCAAATCTAGCACACGGGGATCCACGATGGGTGGTCCTATAGACTAGTGAAGTCTTCTGTGTGTGGCAGTATGAGAGGAAGACTTCTAGTTCTTGGGAGCACAATTTTGGGGGCCGGAGGACCACTTAAGGAGTTTCAGTTAGTTGCTGTGGCACAGGGGCAGGGGGGGCAGGTAGTGCTGACCCAGCACGGCAGGGTGGGGAGAAGGGTGGGCAGTTGATCCTATCCAACCCCAGGCTGTCTGTCCTGCATGCACTGCTGGGGGCACTGGGCGGAGTGGGTGGGCAAGGGGGCAGGGTCTCCATGGAGACTGGCCTGGGACCCCCGCGAGCAGGGCATGCTCACCTGGGCAGATGGGATGGGACTGTAGGTATGTGAGGAGCACTGTCTGGAAGCAGGATGGGTGGGCAGGAGGGGCTGGGATCATGGGGCAGTGACAGTGCAGGGCCAGAGCCGGGGGCAGAGCTGCAATCTGCTTCCCCCACATCCCTGAGACAGGTGCAGTTTCTGCGGACAGGGGCATTCAGGGAGGAGATGGCTCTGCCCCAGGCCCCAGCCCTGCACTGTCACCCTCTTGTGATCCTGGCTCCAGCCCTGCCTACCTGTTCTGTTCCCAGACATTGCTCCCTGCTCACCTGCAGCTCCGTCCCATCTGCTTGGCTGAGAGAGCTCTGCTTGCAGGGGTCCCAGGCCAGTCTCCCTGGACACCCTGCCTGCCTGCCTTCCTACTCTGCCCAGTGCCTCCAGCAGTGGGTGGACTGGCAGTGCCAGCCTGGCAGAGTGAGCTGCCACCATAGGGGCTGCCAGGACGCCAATTCTGGCTGCTGCACCACCCTTGCCCAACCCCACTGCGTGTCCACCTTGGTCCAGACTGCCCCCCACACAAGGACCCACAGTGGGCTGGATAGAGCTGGCCCTTGGTTGGCCGCATCCAGTCCGCGAGCCATATTTTCCCCACCATTTTATAGTACAGAGTAACAATGTAGGGGTGTGTGGCTGGGGTAGAGGGGACTGTAGACCAATGCAACGTATACAGCTGTGTAACTCATGGTTTTCTCTTTTGTATCCTGCCCCTTTAAATTCCTAAGTATCTGCTGGCTGCACGCATCATTTTGAGTGTAGATCAGATGCCTTTTGTGTTATTAGACATGCTGCAAAGTGATTACTTCTGAAAAGGCACTTTGCTATGGGGGGATCACGTAGGGCATGGAGCCACATGCACTAATCTGCACAGTCTGGAAGCCACACCTGCGGGCACAAAGGCTGAGCAGCAGCAGCACTGTGATAGCAGCGAGTAGACCTATGTTGTGTCACTGATGTACTCCTGAGTTTCTTTAGGTAGAAGATAGGTTTATCTGGAAAGAGGGCTCAGCAGCTGGGAAACTGGCCATGGAACATCAGAATTATCCACATCCAAATTATTCCTCTTTGCAAACTATGAATCCTATATGGAATACATCTCCCCTATGCAGCAAAGTGCTTAAACATATGCTAAAATCCCATTGCCTTCAGTAAAACTCAAGCATGTGCTTTGCTAAATCGAGTCCCCCATACTGTCTGGGATGCGGGATGTATGTTTTAAGGGGGTTGAAATGGGACTACACGCCTTTCACTTCTTTCTAGGACAGAGATATTAATTTCCAGGAGTTCTTCATTAAGCTGCCATCTGACACCTGTATGGATTAATTTGGTGATCTCAGCCTGTTCCCAGTGGAGCATTAAAATTAGCGCTGGCTGGAAAAAAAGTCAGCAAAACAGGTTTTGTCGGTATTTGCTGATTTGTCAGAAACTGCACTTCTTGTGGAGAATGTCAGATTTTGACAAAATTCTCATGGAAACAAGGTGCCTCGGGTAAACCTGCCCACCTTCCTGCCAGGTGGCCCATCTGGCTTCTTGGAGGGCTCGCTGGGGGGCTGACAGAGTTGTGAACCTGGGAGTCCAGGCTCTAAGCTCCGTGGCGGTCTGGCTTCTGGGGGGATCAAGAGCTGGCCCTGAAAAGTAACTGCAGGAGTGGATGGAGCAGCTACCGGACACTTGTTAGCCTCAAACACAGAGCCCATCTTACTGTCCATGCCTGTATTCGGGAGGGAAGCAGTGTAGACATGACCACTGATTCTTGAATGGGTCTTGATTCAGGGCCAGCTAGAGGCTCTGTTCTCTTTTTTGGAAAATCACGACGTTCTTGTTTATCCTTTCAAATCAGAATGAAACCCAGCGCTGCCATGTCAAACTCCTTTATGAAACCACCCAGCTCTAGCTTAAATCACTGCCACCCTTGGCCCTAATTATCCTCCCAGCCCTCGCCTCTATTTCAGAAGGCAGAATGGGCACTGAATGAGCCTCTTTCAAAGCTAGAGGTGGATCTTCTATGAGATATATTGGCAGGGCTGGCACATATGCTCTCTTGCTTGTGCCTGTCTGAGGCATATGCAGAAGTTGTCAGATTTTCAGCGCTTTCCAATTAATCTGGCACTTTCCTCCAGGCTTCAGTTCACTCTGAAATAAAAGGACTTCAGGCCCACGGAGAGAGTTATAGGAACGGAGCCGAGTCTGGGATTTTATTTGAACTTCTTTTCAGACTTTACTAAGCAAATGAATTGCAGGATCACAGCACCAGCAGAAAAGGGATATGAAAGTTAATTGGGTAGCGTGGTCCCTGCAAGGACACAATCACTGTCGCTTACCTGCTCCAAAGAGGACCTTGACACCTGTGAAATCAGGTGATTTATGAACCCTATGAAACTATCACTGCATGTAATAAACCCTATACAACCCAGACTTGAACTTTATTTGGCTGTATTTTAGAAGCTTGCTGGCATTCAGTGTAATGTAGAACATCTAATTCACTGTGTGAGAATCCTTGGATCGTACATTTACAGATGCTGGCCCTTTAAAATTCCTCCTTCAGGAGACAAATCAGTCCTTTGCTCTTACAGCAACCCAGGTTTATATAATGTATTCCTGAGGGCAAGTGAAAGTTTGAAAGGGCCAGAACTGAAATACACAACTTATATGTAGTTGATATATATATATATTGTAAGGTCTTTTTCTAGTCCATGCCACCCCCCCATATGCATCAGGCAGTGACATTTTTCTGACAATAAAAATGGGCCAGATTGTTTGCTATGCCAAGTTCCCACTGGACCCAAGTGATGGGTGTAAGCGCAGAGGCATCAGGATGTTCTGGACCTGCTATCATCCCTAGCAGTGATCCCCAAAGGATCCCATACCAGTAGGAGCCCAGCATCCTCTGGGCATGCCCCCCCACCTGCTTTCCCTTGCCAGGGCAGCTGTCTGCTGGTGTGATTTGGCCCTCTTTTCCATTGAAGGTGCAACAGAACAAACACAACAGAGAATCCCTTTACTATTCTATCCCCTTATGCTATCTCCTTACCAAGAAGGCTAACAGCATACTGGGCTGCCAATGGATCGAGGGAAGTAATTATCCTGCTCTATTCAGCACTGGTGAGGCTACATCTGGAGTCCTGTGTCCAGTTTTGGGCACCCCATTACAAAAAGGAGGTTGGAGAGAGTCCAGCAGAGGGCAATGAAAATAATTTGGGAGCTGGGACACATGACTGCTGAGGAGAGGCTGAGGGAACTGGGTTAATTTAGTCTGGAGAAGAGAAGGCTGAAGGGGGATTGAATAGCAGCCTTCATCTCCCTGAAGGGTGGTTCCAGAGAGGGTGGAGCTGGACTGCTCTCAGTGGTGACAGATGACAGAACAAGGAGCAATGGTCTCAAGTTGCAGCAAGGGAGGTTTAAGTTGGATATTAGGAAAAACTTTTTCATTCGGGAGGGTAATAACGCACTAGAACAGGTTATTTAGAGGAGTGGCGGCTCCATCCTTGGAGGTTTTTTCGGTCTGGCTTGACAAAGCCCTGGCTGGGATGATCTAGTTCAGGCTGGTTCTGCTTTGAGCAGGGGTTGGACTAGATGTGACCTCCTGAGGTCCCTTCCAGCCCTAATTTTCTGTGATTCTATGATTCTTGAAGGGAAATGTTTATAAAGTATAAAGGGAGAACCACTCTGTCCTTGGTTCCCTTCTGTTCTCTTCCTATTTATCTCTGGAGCATTCAGTCTGCAAACACACATTCAACTACCGTGTCTACACGGGCGTCGCATTTGAACTCTCCACTTTGGGTCTGTTGCCTTGTGCACAAACTGAAATCTCAGCCTGTCTCCCTGACATCTCCTTGTGGGTGTCTAGCCAGGAGTCATACTAAAAAATCTTTCTCCTGCCCTTCTGCCCCCAGCACATACACACTGCAGTGAAACATCACCCTTGCAGCATATTGCCTTGTTTATGCATCCTAGAAAGCCACTAATTCTGTATTGTGTAGCTTCAGCACCCCCCTCCCAGCATGCATATATATATGAGATCCAGAGCCCCCCCCAGAGCTATGGGATCTCCTGGCTCTGGAGCCGTCTGTTGAGCTGTCTGCCCTGAGCTGCAGCCTCCAAAAGCCCTGTGCTCCCCGGCAGCCCACTGAATAGGCTGCCAAGGAGTCAGCTGAGCTGGCAAGAGACTGAGCAGCTTTCCATCAGAAACCTGACCACTTTCAGGAGCTGTCTGGAAGACAGTGTCTGCCTGGTTCCTCGAGGAACCGTGTTGAATTCTAGCCATTTACACAAGATTTTGGTTGAAATTTTCCCAACCCGCTGTTTGTCACCTGTTGGCTTCACTGAGGTCTTGATTATATTCAAATCCATACCTTCCCCCCTGCCCATTGCAGGTGTTATCGCCTTTTGCCATAAATGGGCCAGTGCATGGTTTTTGTGACGTGGACAGATGTTTCCAGACTAAGACCAGCAGGCTCATTTCACACTGACCACTGTGCTGGAAATCTTCCATCACTGCTGCCCTGGATTGGATTTCAACCTGTATTTATAGCACAAAAGAATTTTATTCCACCTCTTGCTATCTGCAGAGCCATCCAGTCTCCCACAGCCTAACCTCTGGCAGACAGTCAAATCTGCAGCTGTCTGTTTGATTTTTAATTATTCTTCATTATATTTAAGGCAATTCTGAAAAAAAAAGTATTTAGCAATTTACTCTGCTTTGTAATTAGAATCAGTGATTAGAGAATCTTTCACATCGTGATGGAGTTTTCCTTTTTAAAGGGAAAAAATAAATCAAAAAAAGAAGAAGAAAAAGGGGCAGTTTAAATGAGCTGAAAGACTAGAATTAAACAGATTATATCTCATTACTTCCAAATGGAAAGGAAAGTTACAGCTTATTAGAGCAGTTGCATCTGCAGCTGAACAGGAAGGGAAGCAAATTCCTGACGTGTTAGCAACTTGAAGAGAGATGGTATAATATAAAACACCATCCACTGCAGGCATCACAGTGATGGGGTTGGATACTCCAGTTTGTTTAACCTAAAACATCCTCAGCCATCTTCACTCACCTGCTACATGAATGGATACTGGGTGTGCGTGGAGTGAAAACTTCAGGCTGCAGAGAGAAAGCAAAAGACAGGCTGGACATAGCCCCGAGCAGCTTGTACAGGTGTTGCAGGGACAGAAGCTTCCCAGACAGCAGGAAATGCTAGATGCTTTTGTGTCTCTTGCCAAGTGACTATTAATTTGCACTTTTTCTGCTGGCCTCGCCAGGTGTTGGAGTTGCACAAATTCTGGTGCCACAGGATAACACCTTGGCCACTATTGATACTTTTCCTTTCGCCACACCCCGTTCCATGCATTTGGTTAAAGCAAGTCCCCTTTGAACTGTAATTGTTTGCATTTCAGCAGTGCTCATAGGCTTGTCACTACACTTGTAGCGGTGGATGCCAACAAAGGCAGGGTTGAACATGCCTCATCTAGGCCCTGCCAACTCATGAGTACACTGGTGTGCTCCAGACCCAGAAGCTCCTCAGGTCTTGGCCCCAGCTGCTGCTCTCAGGCTTGCTGAAGAGCGAGGGCTTCAGAGCAGTCAGATTCAGCAGATTCACTTGGCCAGAGTGTACTGGGCCCTGCCCTTACTGAGACCTGCTGATGCAGAGAGATCATACAGCTCAAAGAGGCCCCAGTGATGTTCAGAGCCCCACTATGCTAAGAGCTGGTGGTATCTACACAGCAAACTTATGGTGCCCATCAGCGATGCCCTAAAGTAGTGGTTTTCAACCTGTGGTCTGTGGATCCCTGGGGGTCTGCCGACTATGTCTAAGGGGTCCTCGAAAGATGACTAAGATCAATCAAAAGAATTGTAACCCACATTTACAGTTCAAAGGCGTCCATGCCTCCATTTGACCTTTTTTAGGGGTCTGCAAATGAGAAAAGATTGAAAACCACTGCCTTGAAACATGCTGCATGACTCTATACAGGCTGCCCTCTCAATTGAAAACAGTGTCGCCACGTCGGTATGCCACTACAGGGGCTAATTAGCCTGGGGTAAGCTAATCAGAAATGTCACTGAGCAGTGCTCATTAGCTTCCCTTCAGCCCCAGGTGAAAGCAGCTAAATTGCTTCTCCTTCTGAGAGGCAGCCCATACAAAACGGCACAGTGTGTGGAGGGCTCCACCTCTGAATCAGTACGTTTACTGCTTCAACATCTGCCCTGAAGAGTCTGAGTTGTGAGCCATGCTCTGTGCTTATAAGGTGCTTTCTTCACCTCTCTATGGCCTACCTGTGTTGGCTTAGAAATGGTATTTAAAGGTCTGTTTTGGGGGGGAATTGGCTTATAGGTATATGTATATGCATTATTAGGGTTCAAAACGGGCAGCAGGGGTTAACTGATTTCTAAGAAGCTTGGGTCTCACATACAAAAAGTTTCTTACAGTCCTGGTAGCAGATAGGCTGTCTTAACATGAAAAGGCCAAAAGATACACACACAGTCTAAGAATTGAGGGCTGTCTAGCCAGGCTGTCTAACAGAACAAAGATACATAGTCTAAAAAACAACCTGGGAACCAAGGAAGTATGTACCATCATTTGCAGTTCTACGCTGTGATAGTCAAAATGATGATGTTGAAATATTTCAAGAAGGTCAAAACAAAATGTATTTGGGAATATTTTATTTTGTGAAAAAAATTCTAAAACACCAGTATTTTTCTCCCAATTGGAGTCCAAACTGAGTTATGAAATCTTCAGAGTTCCCGGTGGATTGGAATGCCCTTTTTCCATCGTTGCTAACTGTTAATAGCTAAGCTATTGCAGGTGCTTATCCTAGTGAACAGAAGGATCTGAGTTTTATCTCTATTGATTTTGCGTAATTCAAGGTGGACACAGCATGCAGCCCAGTGAGAGCTGTGAAGTTCTTGGACAGTTGCTGAATTGTTACGATGCTGAGATTCTCCAGAGAATTCATCCAACTTCACTTACTGTTGCCAAATGGCTTGCAGATGGAAGCTGCATACAGACACTTATGCCAACTGAAGACTACAGGAGACACTGGGGTCCTGTGAATCAGCCCACATGAGATCATTTCTACGCTTAAATGTACAAAAAATGTCAATGACTTCACTGGGGACTAGGCAGGTATCTCTAAGGATAGGATTCAGAGCTGAGCCAGTCCCTGAATTTTCCCTTTGGATTTCTGGATCCTAAGACAATATGCAAAAGGGCCAAGCCAAGGCAAGCCTACTAAGACCTCCAAATAGGATTTAAGTGGTTTTGGGGGCTTCTGCTGGCCCTTTACATAAGGGAGGTGGAGAGAGGAAAATTTCACTCTTCAGAATGTAGGGCAAAAGGTGAGTGGGAGTACGCGGAGACAGTTTCTATCATGTCCCCTATGCGTTTTGATTGCCCCTTTCTTATCTCTCTGTGGGTACATCTACATGTGCAATTAATGCTCAAAAAGCTTACTGCCTGGTAAGCTTTCCTTGAAGGCATGTCTACACGCGTGCCTATCGGGAGCAGTTCAGGGCAGGGATACTCCTGCTCTGTTCGGTTAGTATACGGCAGCCAGGAGAGCCATAGGCTCCCCTGGGTGCCCCCCGGGGTGCCAGCCCCCGACTGGCAGGGGGCCCTGGTGTCAGGCCTGGGCTCTGGGGGGTAGGAGGAGCTGTCCCACCTCTGGGGCAGCTGCCTCCCACCCCACACCCCTGCCCTGGGCAGATGCCCCTGGCCGAATCCCTGCTCTGATCGCAGAGCTGGGCCAGGACAATGTCCACTGCCTCCGGCAACAGGCAGCTCCTGGCCCCAGCTCTGCAACTGGAGCTGGGGCCAGGAGCTGCCTGCTTGCAGGGGGCAGGGAGCAATGTCCCAGCCCTGGCTCCAATTGTGGAGCTGGGGCCAGGAGCTGCCTGCTGCTGGGGCAGGGGGCCATTGTCCTGGAGCCCTCCTGATCCTGGAGCCCGCCCTGGGAGCAGATAGCTACCAGGGGAATGGATTGTTCTCCTGCCCCCTCCTGCCTGAGTTGACCGGGAGCAATTTGCTCCCAGTCAGGTATGAAACCATGAGCCATTGTGCAATAGCTACTCCATGGTGAATCTATCACCTGTAGTTATAGGTAGTAGAAAACTGCACAGTAGCCTGATCTAGTGTGCAGTAGCTCCTGCGCACAGTTACATAGTGACACTTTACTGCACAGTAGATTAGTCCACTGCACACTAAAGTGCCTCGTGTAGACACAGCCTTTATGTGGAGTATCAGGTACTGTAACTCCTGCTGCCGATAGGGTTCTATCTTCTACCTTCAATTAATCGTCAGGGGAACGGGGGTTAATTATAGACTGGGCTTAATCCAAATGCACTGCCTTGCTCTTTGTTTGCTTTTAGAAAAATAATAAAATATTGATTTCAGCTTAACAAAATTCCCTACTGGCAACATTAACATTTCAGTAACATGACTCCACTCTCCCCACCAACCCAAAAAGAAAAGAGAGAATAATGAGTGCTTTGTATCACTGGTTCAGATGGGCTGGTTCATCAGTATTTTTTAAAGTTTTCTTCAATTCTTAATAGAAAATAGATTTCTTTCTTTGCATTTCTTTTGTGCTGTCACTTTGACTTCATTGATAAATGCCACATTCTTTCCTGCTCATTTAAAGGCCGCAGATAATTTGGTAATGGATCGTACAGACTACACTTTTTTCCCCCTTGTGTCAATGCTGGGTGTTTTATTTCAGCTATTTATGCATAAAGTACTCTGTGCTTGTGTATGTGTGTGTGTGCATGGCTATGTGACAGAGAGAGAGAGAAAGAAAGAGAGAGAGAGAGACCATGGTAGTATATGGATTCCTTGACAAATGAAACTAAGATTGAGTTGACTCCAACCTTCAGGCCACATTCCTATCTCGCCTACAAGGCTGCAAATCCAAAGGCTCTCAGCTGAAGTCAGTGAAATTATTCTACACAAACACCCATGTGACTGAGATCTAAATTTGGCCTTGAGATTTGTTCTATACCTACATGCCTACATTTTGTACCTACAGCTTTTGATCCAGAAAGAAGCCAAATCCTTTTACATTCACTGACAGCTCTAGTTTTAAAGGCCAGAATGCTGCGATGCTTCTAGTTCTGGGTCCTGGAACATGCAGAACTATCAAACTACAAGTATAACTCCCAAGTGAAATTAAACAAGGGACATGGGGATTAATAGCAGCTGAGACACCAGGACTGCTATGGACCCCACACAGCTCAAGGATATGAAAAAATACTATCCATATAAAATAAATGTCTTTTCATTCCAATTCTGTGTGCCATTCTCAGCTGGTTATTTAACAATGCTGCACCTTCCAATGAAAGATTGCTAGAAGGGCAACAGTGTTGATACCCCAGACCGTAGGCCTGTGTGGAGCGGTTAGTATTCGCTTTGGACTCAGACAATTTGGGGGAGAGTGATTCGATTCGGTGATTCGAATTGATTCAGACAAATCTGATTCGGACATTCAGCTGCTTCCAAATCTCTGAATCTCCGAATCAGCCAGGCCCATCCCCTGCCCGCTCTCCCAGCCTGGCAATGGCTACCCCACCTGCATCAGCTCCCAGCACTTGGGGGAAAAAAAGCCCTGGCTCACCCCATGGCTGCCCCACCCGCTGTGGGTCTGGCCATTTAAGAAAAAAAAAAAGAAAATCCCAGTGGGGGACGATCCCCACTGCCCCCCACTGCCCCACTGCCCCCCATTGCCCCATGCCATGTGGGGGGCTCTTCATGAGCCCCCCAAAGCTCCAAGGCCACTGTAGGAGCACTGAATCCTGGGGCTTTTCTGTTTGTTTTTTTTCTTAAAGGGCTGGAGCTGTGTCGGGCAGGGCAGCTGTGGTGGGGCTGGGGGAGTGGAGGGTGGGGCTAGGGGGCTTGTTCAGCATAGGGCAGTGTGGGCCAGTGAGGATTGCCCCCCTCCCCACACAGCAGCACCAGGTGAGCACTAGGGCTTTTCTTTAAAGGGTCGGGAGCTAGGGTGGGCGGGGGATCCCTCTCCCTCAGCCCCCTCTTTTGCACCCCTAGTACTTACCAGCTTGGGGTTGACTGTAGCTCCCTGCTGCAGCCACCAGGGACTGCCCAATTCATCAAAGCTCTCTGAATCTTTTCTGAAGATTTGGAGAGCTTTGAACTGATTCAGACCTTTTCATTTGTCCCCTGATTTGATTCAGATTCAGAGATTCAGCCACCGAATTGGTCCAAATCTCCTCCAAATCGAATCACCACCCAAAGCTTCGCACAGCCCTACCAGACAGTATAACAAATATGTGCACCTACCATTTGGGGGCTGCAGGACATCACTGACTGACCCAGGAGCCCTAGCTGAGCACTGATGGACACTTCCAAACAGTCTCACAACTGTTAATGTAGATTTCATAGACATTAGGGCTGGAAGGGATCTCGTAAGATCATTGGATCCAGACCCCTGCCCAAGGGGCATGAAGTCAGCTAGGGTCAAAGGATCCCAGAAAGATAAATGCCCAAATGTTTCTTGAAAGTGTCCAGAGTAGGTGTTTGCACCACCTTTGGGGGGAGGTTGTTCCAGGCTTTGGGGGCTCGGACAGTAAAGAAGTTTTTCCTTATATTCATCCCAAAATGGTCTTGCAGAAGTTTGTGACAGTTGAAACCTTGTCATCCCCTGGCTGCTCTTGTGAACAGGTGTTCCCCCAGATCCTGATTCACACCCCTTATCTACTTATAGGCTGCCACCAAGTCACTCCTGAGCCTGCACTTCTCCAGGCTGAAGAGTCCCATAGCTTACAGCCTCTCTTCATAAGTCCTGTTCTCTTGCCCTCTGATCATGTGTGTGGCTCTCCTCTGGACTCTTTCAAGCTTCTCCACATCCTTCCTAAATTGTGGAGCCCAGAATTGGACACGGTACTCCAGCTGCGGCCTCACCAAGGCCAAGTACAGCAGGAGGATGACATCCTAGATCTTGCTCGAGATGCATCGGTAGATGCAAGCCAGAGTTTTGTTTGCTTTGCTGGGTGCGGTATCGCATTGGTGGCTCATATTCATCTTGTGGTCAATCATGGTCATGGTGCTAGCAAATGTAGCATTGCCGAGCCTATATGTGTGATGCGGGTTTTTATTCCCAAGGTGGAGCACCTTCCATTTCTTCATATTTAATGCCATCAGATTTTCATCTGCCCACCTTATAAGACTATCAAGGTTGGCCTGGATCACCAGCCTATCCTCAAGTGTGGACAAGCTTCCCCAAAGTTTGGTATCATCAGCGAACTTGGCCAGTCCACTTTTGACACAAGTGTCCAGATCGTTTATGAAGACACTGAAGAGTACAGGTCTGAGAATGGAGCCTTGGGGGACACCACTAGTCACCAAGAGCCATGTTGATTTGGTTCTGTCAACTACCACTCTTTGGGTCCAACCTCGAAGCCAGTTCCCCAGTCATTGGACTGTGGAGTAGTCAAGGCCACAGTTGCCCAATTTTTCCATGAGGACATCATGGGACACCAGGTCAAAGGCTTTTTTAAAGTACAAATATATGACATCAACCTCTTCTCTTTTGTCCAGGTGATATGTCACCTGGTCATAGAAGGAAATGAGATTGGTCAAGCAAGACCTACCTGCAACAAACCCGTGCTGGCTATCCCTGAGAATGTTACCTTCTGTTAGCCTGTCAAAAATGGTACATACAGGCTGGTGACAGTGTCCCTTCTGAAGTGTTGGCAGTGGCTAAGTACAATGCTGCTCTGGTAGTATAGGCAATCCTAAATAATGATTGTAACTATTTGTATTCATATGGGGCCATTAACCTTTTGATGGCACTAAACACAAATAGGTATGAGAACAAGCCTATTTCTGCTTAAATCCAGCACACCTTGTGCCAAGATTCATAAAGGTTAATGATGGCTGGATAATCATATGCCTCATTTGGCATTCTGAATGGAGATACAAATGCTTAGACCTCATTTTCCTCTAAGGCTCTTCGAGGTTGAAGATCACACACCATGTGTCACTAGGATGGAAATTTTCCTCTGAATTTACTCAAAGGTTCCAGCTTTGTAATAATCATCACTGGACCTCTGGCCTCAGTGTGACAAGATATACTGATCTCCCTTCAGGTGATGTACTGAGAAATAAACAGCTTTCTTCTAAAACTGTTGGACTTGAGTGTAGAAACTCAATATTTTCTATGACATTATTTATTTATGGTTATGTTCAAATGACAAATCCCGCTGAACTTTCTATTCTTAGAGCTCCTTTCATTGTGGCCAGAGAAGCTAAGAAGTTAGGTGGTGGATTTCAATGCAGGGAGTCCGAACTTTGGTTTTGTCTATTCACAATGTAAGGGCAATCACTGATCCATTGCCTACCCTGTGATAGAGAAGGTGCATCTCACTTAGACTTGATTAGGATGGTGGATGGCACCTGAGGCTAATTAAGAGGGAGGGTGGAAGAAGGAAGGAGGGGTAAGCTGTATGTAGGAGTGCCCTGAAAAAAGCAGCTAGTTGGTACCTGACAGGTGTTCCTTCGGTCCAGTAGAAATTTCTTCCTGAAGAAGGATGATGACTGGAAGAAGAGAAAAGTGGCCTGCCTGCTTGCTAGTCCAGACCACAGCAAAGCCAGGTGGGTAGTTCTTATTTGGGGAGAGCTTAGAGGAATGCCCCTGGGAAGAGGTGAAGGCATTTCAAAAATCAGGCTGAGGAAGACCTTTAGGACTGGATGAGGCTGCTGGAACTGGGGCTGTGTGTCTTGATACAGTATTCTACAGACACACAAGGATTTTGCCTGTGGTGAGACAAAATAACCTTTTGGGACTTTTTTGCTGGGTTTTAAGGATTATGTTATTCTTGGAGAGTAATATATGGGAAGTAGTTGCTCTTGGAGAGTAAAACAGGAATTAAGGAAGGCTGTGTCATCTCTCCAACACTCTTCTCAATATTCCTTGCTACAGTATGGCACCAACATCTGACCACCAAGAAGCTTCCAGCCGGAGTGCAGCTAAACTACCGAATAGATGGTAAACTGTCTAACCTTAGCTGGTTCCAAGCCAAAACCAAGACTGCCCCAACCACAATCAATGCACTTCAGTACGCTGATGTTGCTGTAGTACGTGCTCCCTCGGAAGCAGACCTTCAGGCAATAGTCAGCGTCTTTCCCGAAGCATACAAAAAATGGGACTGACACTTAAAATTTGAAAGACTAAGGTCCTCCACCAACAAGCTCCTAATGAACCGTCCCCAGCTCCAATAATCCAGATCCATGGTGAAACTCTGGAGAAAGTTGAGTATTTCCCGTACCTCGAAAGCCATCTCTCACAGAAGACTGACATCGACAAAGAAATCCAACATTGCCTCAGATGTGCAAGTGCAGCCTTTGGATGTCTGAAGAAATGGATATTCGAAGACTGTGACATCAGCTCTGAAACCAAGCTCATGTTTTATCAAGCAGTCATTGTCCCCACCTTACTGTATGGAGCTGAGACATAGGCAATGTACAGGAGACATCTAAAGTTGTTGGAGAAGTACAGTAATGCTGCCTGCAGAAGATCCTCTGAATCCAGTGGGAAGACACATCAACGTTAGGATCCCCCTGACAGCAAATACCATGAGAATTGAGGCAATGATCATCCAGCATCAACTTTGTTGGGCTGTACATGTCATCCAGATATCTGACTTCAAACTCCAGAAGCAAGTTATATTCTCCCACGTCAGTTAAAGCGCGTGCTCAAGAGGAGAGCAGAGAAAGGGCTTCAGGGATGTCCTCAAGGCTAACTTAAAAAAATGCAATGTCAATGTCAACTCATGGGAGACGATTGCCCAGGACTGCCCCAAATAGAGGAAGAGTCCGCTGCAAGGATCTCAATACTTTGAAACCTCACAACAACAACAGGAAATGGAAAAGCGTGAGTGGCAGAAACAGTGTGTTTCCGGCCAAATAAAAAATCAAGTGCTACCCACCCCACGTAGAAACAAATGTCCGAGCTGCAGTAGAGTCTTTCAATCCCAGATACGCCTCATCAGCCACCTTTGGACACACAGATAAAATAATCATGGAAGACAGTCATCCTCAATTGCAAGGGATTGCTGAGGAAGAAGACTTTTGGAGAAAATATGCCACATGAGGGGTGTATATTGGAAAATATATTATTGAGAAAACACTGGACATATACAAGTCCCTGCAGCTGATTGGGATGCTCCCAAGGGTGCTGAGGGACTCGGCCTTACCTCAGTCCCTGGAAAGATCACGGAGTAGGTCCTCAAGGAATCCATTTCTAAGCACTTGGAGGAAAAGAAGGTGATTAGTAAAAGTCAGAATGGGTTCAGCAAGGGCAAGTCATACCTGATCAACCTGATTGCCGTCTATGACAAGGTGACAGGCTCTGTGGATACTGGGAGACCAGTGAATGTGATATACCTTGACTTTGCTAGCTAAACAACAGCTCTTCAGAAAAGGACTTGGGAGTGACATTGGACAGTAAGATAAATATGAGCCAACAATGTGTCCCTTGTTGCCAAAAAGGTTAATGGCTGGGCTGCATTGGTAGACTTGTTGCCAGCAGATCAAGGGAAATGATTATTCCCCTCTATTCAGCACTGGTGAGACCACCTCTGGAGTACTGTGTCCAGTTTTGGGCCTCCCGCTACACAAAGGATTGTGGCAAGTTGGAGAGTTTCCAGCATAGGGCAAAGAAAATGGGAGGGCAACAGAAATGGTTAGGCTGCTGGGGCACATGACTTATGAAGAGAGGCCAAGGGAACTAGGTGTATTTAGTCTGGAAAAGAGAAGATTGAGGGGGATTTAATAGCATCCTTCAAGTACCTGAAGGTGGCTCCAAAGAGGATGGAGCTGGACTGTCTCAGTGGTGGCAGATGAGAGAACAAGGAGCAATGGTCTCAAGTTGCAGCAAGGGAGGTTTAGGTTAGATATCAGGAATAATTTTCTCACTAGGAGGGTGGTGAAGCCCTGGGACAGGTTACTCAGGGAGGTGGTGGACTCTCCATCCTTGGAGGTTTTTAAGACCTGTGTAGATAAAACCTTGGCTGGTAAGATCTTTTTGGAGATGGTCCTATTTTGAGCAGGAGGTTGGATTAGATGACCTCCTGAGGTCCCTTCCTAATGTTCTATGATTCTATTGTGTCATATGCTTTAGAAATTTGTCAGGTAGAAGAGGTTGAAGTTAGTGAAAACATTAAGTAGCACATTCAATAAATTGTACATCGTTTTGCTGTCAGAAGGTTTTTCTGGAATACAGACATCAACATTATCATCAACTGTCCAAACTAGGCTGAAGGACTGCTGTGATCTTGAAAGAATTCCACGATCATAGAGCAAAAAGGTACTTTTGGCCTAAAATTTGGTTTAAAAGAATGAGAAGAAAGAACAAATGTAAAGGGTATGGGTTTCTCTTTTACTTTGTGTTGCACCAGCCCTGACAGCAAAGCAGCTAAATGCTTTGCAAGGAAAGACTCTTTAAAAATGTAAAGGTTTGGTGCACACAAAGCAGGTATCATAGTTTCAGAAGCACTTGGCACACCCCACTTCTGCCAGCACAAGGAATTTGAGATGAGTGGAGCATGGGCCTCCCTGACTTTGTCAGGATATCAGTCGTCCTTCCATTCCTGCACATCCTCCTCTCCACTCCTTAACCCAGAACTTCTTCTCCTTTGATCAGCTGCTGTGTAAAACCAAATCATCCAGAAAGATAGGCCAACCATCTGGAGTCCTGTCACTCCGCTGAACTGCAAACACGAGACACTGCTTATTTAGCTTGGCTGGATCCTCCTTCCTGGAGGCTATATGTCAAGTCAAGGCTTCTCATCTTTACCCTGCCTCGGGGTCACAGTGCTTAGATCTCTTTGCTAATCACAACTGGACACAGTGAACAGATAGGTGGTACTAGAGTGGCTGCACTGGCTCCTATAGGGTTAATCCAGTGTAAAAGTCTAGGGGATCAGTCAGGCCTACACTGTGTTTTGCAAAATACAGGACTGACCCCTTCTTGCGGCTGTTTTTAGAGCTAAATGTTTAAGGGAGTGCAGTATCTACACTGTGTTGTAGCAATTTCCATTATTGGAACTATTCAGTTGTAAACGCAGCTGTCTACAAAACAAGCAAACATGTCTGCAATGGATGCACTTTATCCCTATTAAATGCTTCAACATTTCTATAACAATAGTAGGTCACTTGTTAATTGAGCAGTTATTTATACCCACCATCCTTTCTCCAAACAGAACTTGCCCTGGTTTAATTCAAACCAATTTGTGAAGATTTAGTCATAATAGAAATATTCAATAATAATAAACTCTACACATCTTGAATCTAAGAATCACAGATCGTTTTACAACTGTGAATCCCCTGCTCTTGTCATTTCCCTTATTTCCAGAATGGCGATGAGAACACGTGTCCGCCCAAGAGAGGTACTGATTAATATATGTACAGCAATGTGAAGGTAGACTGTAGTATCTACTTGCTAATTGTCATAACTGATTTATCCACACAAATGCAGGTCAGGTCACTATTATCCCAACTGTGCAGGAGACACAGTAGAGTACAGTGATTTGTAGTATTTGGTTGGCCTATCTCTTAGTTTATTCCATACCACACATCCCTGTTGTATCTAAGTCCAAGTTATACCATGGAGTCAATAGCAGTACTGGGCTTCCCTACCCTAACTCCTGGATCATGCTGCTTTTGGCATGTCATTCCTGAATAGAGATAAAACTCCAGTTACAAAGTAGGCAGACAAGGTCTTTGGGTAAATCCAATATCTTTTATAGTAGACCAACTCAAATAGTTGTAAAAATTCTTCTAAGCAAGCTTTCAAGCACAAACACCCTTCATTAGGCTGAGGAAGCGTCTGCAGATGGTCTGTGATCTTCCTGGATTAAGTGGTAAAGCAGCCATGTACAAAATAGGAAGCTATTGGGGAAGTAATTCCTTTCCTGGCACAGCTAGGAGCCCTTCCCCTTGCAACAGCCCTAAACTAGTGGGGAGACTGGCTTGTCTTTTAGAAGTGCTTTAAATTGTAGGTTTTGTTTTCACCTCTCTGCTTTTCTCTCTTTATATGGCATTGGAGTTTTTACTACCTGAACAACAGAAGCACCTAAAGTCAAAGTGGGAGTGGAGGTCCATTGTGCTAGATGCTTTGTAGAGAAAAATCGGGCCTTTCCCTGAGGATTTTTACAATTTACAGTGATGACAAAAAGTAAGAGGAAGGAAGCATTTTCCCCATCTATAAAAAGGGAACCAAAGGCAGACTGAATTAAGTTCAAAGCACTTACCTTTCTACCTGAACACAGTGGCAATACTTACAAGAATTAGATTGGAAGTGACCTAACTTAACTATACATCCTTGTCAAGTCAAGTAGCAGGCAGGGTATAGTTACACCTTCCACTAAGGCAATTGCTATTACCCCTGTGGACCTAAGGTGGGGAAATCCAGTTGTTTTGTTCTTGCTAAGACTTTGCTGGTCACCCTTAGGCAGGCACTGCTCTCATTTAAATGAAAGAGCAGAGCTGGGGGAAAGCCTCAGGTCAGTTGTACTCTTGTAGGATTCAGGCACTCAAAAAGCTGATCTTTTCATGAAAATAATGGCTCATTATCTCCTGTGCTGTTAGCATGCATTAGAGGCACCCCCCATTCCTCCAAGAGAGCTTGGCCCTGACTCAGAGCCGGAAATACAGTTTGCAGCACCTACTTGGGCATTTGCTGACATTAGCAGGATAAAGTGAGAGTTGCAGAGTGAGAGGCAGCTCCCTAAACCCATTTAATTTCAACTCAAAATCTCTATCGACTTATTTTTCCCTCACTTCCTCCCTTTTTCCTTTCTTTCCCCTAAAGAATTTTTTCATTAGCAAATAACAAAATATTTAGGTGCCTGACATCCCCAGAGTGGTAGCAGATTTGCAATGTGCATTAGCTTGAAAGTTTATCCAATCCTTAATAGGCTTGAAGAGGAATGGATGCACTTTGGCTAAACCAGGGAAGCTGATTGCTACCTAAATAACTAATTCATCTTCATAGCAGGCGGATGTCAAAGGATAGTAAAAAGCAGCTACACCCAAGGTCGTGCCAATTAGTAACAGAGGAGAGCTGGAGTGTGGGATCGTTTGAGATGTAAACAGACTAGGCTATGCAAAATTGTGAAGCTTAGACCTCTACCAGGAGTTTCTGGTCCTGCAGGTGGATGGTTGTTGAATGCTACTAGGTTCTTACAGTTGCCCGCTTGTCCTCCTACACCCATGGTGAAGTTCATTTGCTAACTAGAGTGAAGATTCAATGATTTTCACATTAAAGTTGAGGAAGGAAGAGTTGGATAAGTTTAACACCCTGGAGGAAGACATTGTAGAGTGGAGAAAATGAATAGCATGGTGGGGAATGCCTTAGAGAAACTTAAAATAGATTAGAGGCAAGTGTTTGCTTTTTAATGGCAGAACATATGGGAAAGGAAAATGCTGCAAAATGTAAGAGGGTCATCAAAAAAAGGCTTTCTTTAATAGAGTTACCTTCATAAAGAACACAAAGGTCATCTCTCCGACTTCCTGATATCACAGGTCACAGATTTCACCCGGTCACCCCTGCATTGAATCTAATAATTGGAATAAAACCAGTGGTCCTGAAGAGTACAAATCATGATCCGAAGGCATCAAGATGAAGAGTATACCACTTCCCATGGTTTGTTCCAGTGGTCATATCCCTGCCTTGTTTCTCACATGAGTTTGCATTCCCTCCTAGTGGTGTCTGGATAGACCAAGTATGATCTTGGTCTGGCAAGGTACTATGCTGAAGACAACTGCTTTCACTGACATGTAGGTTCACACTGAGCCCAGCAGTACCCCAACCATACCACAGTGGTACATACAGGGCAAAAGCTGTAGAGGAAGTGCAGTTTAGTGCTGAGTGAGGCAGCTAAAGATGTGGGTCCTACCCAGTGTAATGCCGGAGAGAAAATATTTTGCCTCTTTATTTATCTCCATTCTCCCTTCTTCTGGGCATAGGCTGTCTCCTATGCAACATGTCCCTGACTGGACAGCTTCCAGGCCCAAGCGATAATCAAGACACAAGAACCGAACGTTGTCACTATACCAACCTCCTGTGGATTATGCCATGTTGTGACTGGATCTTGCATTAACTTGAGTTTTCCTCTTTTTGCTGGAAGCCTCACGAGCCTTAATTTGATATATTTTTTAAGCGCTGTCACCACGGCTCTCGTTTAATAAGTAGTTAATCAATTTCACAGCGCTGCTGCAGCCCAGCCGCTTCCAGCCATGCTAAAATGGGGCACTCTGATTAATTTTTTTTTGTTTGTTTTCCAGCAATACATTCGGATAACTCCCGATATAGTGACTTGGGGATATGCGAATGCACATTTCTGAGGCTCCGCTCTTTTGCCTTGTGGCTGGTGATCAGTTCTGGAGACAATACGTTTCCTAGGATGAAAATATCATTGGTGGAATGGAAGGGCACTCAGAAAGACTCAGTGAAGCACAGAGAGCAGGGAGGACCTTGTCTTACCTGCAAAAGCGTTTTAAAAACAAAAAAAACCCACCTTGTCTGATAGATGAGCATGTGACCCGCATTCCAGGAACACCACAAGACCTGCAATTTCCTCCTGCTTTGCTAGAAATCCTTGCTTGCAGACTGATTTCCATAAAGTCCTATCGAGCTCCTGTGAAAAAGAAAGTTCCCATTTTTTCAGGGTGGGAGGAACTGTCAGCCTTTGGGACTATCTGGAGATGCTAAAATGACCTAAGTGCTTCCATGCTGCAAATGTGTATCAGGCACCTCTCAGCCCCCCACTTTCATTGTTTTCATGCTCAATGCAATGATTCATTGATTATCCTCTTTCTCAGCCCCGGGCACCCAAGTCACAGTGAAGTTAATGACTTGCTGGGGTCAGTGGCAAAGTTGGGAATGAAAAATCATCCTCCCTCTGTTCTCTGGGTGGGCTGGACAGAGATGTCTTCAGATTCTTGGTGGAAGGAGAGATCTCGCCTTGCTTTACAAGTAAGGAAAAATGCCGATCAACTCTACCTTCTGCCAATATTTGTTGGCCAATAAAGGGCAATGAAAAATGTGGCAGTTTGGTTGAAGACTAGAGTTAAGTGACAGCCTGTTCCGAAAGAAAGTCAATGATAGCTAAGTTGAAAGAGTCAGAGTAGTAACGTATACCTCCGTATGTTCAGTTCCATGTGGAAGGGGCCAGAGCCTGCTGTTCGCTATCTGGAGAGGGTAGGCTATGGCCTGGCTGTAGTCATGCAGATATCATGTATGTTTTCAGGCAGTGGTGGGAACAAAACACCAAGTCAGGGCTCAGGCCATTAAGCTAACACTGGCACATCTGTTGATAGGGAGAACTGGCATCCACCTCACTCCAAATAGGGGCTGCAGGCCTACAAGCTAGGAGGAATAAACTGAATCCAATCCGGATGTGTAAATGTAAGGAATGTGAGATAGGGACTACAAAAAGGCAGTGTGAGAACCAGGGCTGGATTAACCCTTCAGTGGGCATTAGGCAAACAAACTCATGAGCCCCTACTTTTTTTCATTCAATAATTGTAATATGTAAAATGAGCACAACCGGGCCTCTTCTTCACTTAGGGCCCTAGGTATGTGCCTAGTTTGTCTATGCGTTAGTCTGGTCCTGGTGAAAACAACTGTTTTCTTTTCTCTGTGCATGGCTGGGTTTCAATGAGCCACATCTACTACCTGTGACTTTTGCAATAAAATACGCAGAGCCCCACTTGAGCTATTTAAACTACCCAAGTCCTCTGAATTTTACAGGCACATCTCTGCTGCTCTGTCTCCAGCCTCTGGCTCAGGCATGTGCCTTAGTCATCAGTGTGCTATCAGAGCCCAAATTGAACTAAAAAAAGGGGATGCATCTACACAGGACACTTTACTGTGGAGTTGATTAATTTGCTCCTCAGTAAAGCATCACCATCTACATGTGCACTCCTATTAGGCCAGAGTAAACTAATGAACTCTGCTGTAGGATACTACTGCCTGACGCAAGTACTATCCTATGGCAGAGTTATTTAATGCTATGCAATGCATGTGTAGACAGTGACTGGGGCTGGCTGTTGCATGAGGCTGCTGCAGTGTGGGGCTGTTTATTGGCCCTGCACTGTAGTACATTTGTGCCCCAGCCAGCCGCTCCATAGCACATTGAGCCAGGATGGAGTAGCTCTGTGCTGGTAGGCTGCACCCCTCCCCCAGGCTCCCTGCCAGCTGGGGCTGCATCAGCCTGGCTCAACCTGCTGTGGTCCTGGGCGCATGTGTAAACTCTGCGCCTGGAAGCAATAAACTGTGGTGTGAACTGTGCCAGAGTTTCTTGTGTCACATTAATATCACATGTAGATGCACCCAGGCAGTTTCAAATTTGCATTAGTGTTTAGATCACATTCCTTGATAGCAGAGATCTTACAAGAGCACAGATGTCTCATAGGTTATTTAATTGTATAAAATAACTACAGCAAAAATACAACAATGAATAAATCCAAATGTCGTACCACATGCATGAGACTCTAAAGTGATTGCCTAATCTGATTGTCCTCTTGCTCTGATTTCCATTATGCTCTTTCCTTGTGTGTTGAAAAGCAGGTGATTCATCTCTTTATTGGGAAAAGGTATGCACATGTATGGCTGTATATAAATTTCTTGGTTCTGCAAGGCTTGCTCCATGCGCAGTTGAACTTTCCCATACGACTGAATTGCCTTCAAAATGGAAGTAGATTAAAATAAACCATGTATCGGGAGACTGTATCCAGGGATTTAGATCCTAGCCCTGCATCCAACTCCACTGCTGCTTGAATGCCAAGCTTTGATTCTGGCCGGGTTTAAGTTACTATGATTAATGTTACAGTGACCCATGGTAGACCTCACTCATGGAACAGGGTCCCACTGTGCTAGATGCTGCGGAAGCCTGGAACAAGCAAGAGAGCCCCTAGTCCCAAAGAGATTATAATAGAAAAATGATAAGAGAAAATGGCTGGAAATAGATGAGGAAGTGGAATGAGACAACACAGGTGAGCATACAGGACAGTTGTTACAGCACATCCGAGGCTGAACCATTGTCAGTGTTTTCAAAAGTGATGTGGTAAAAGGCAGTTTTAAGAAGGGCTCCCACAGAGGTGGCACTGCTGGTATTTATAGCATGCAAGAGTGTGTGAGTGGTAGAAGCTGGTATCACTGGCAGAGGGGCTGTGGGTGTTTAAGCTGTGGTGAGCCGTTTCGCAGAACTGCAAGGCATGCTGGCTGGGGATGGGAAGAGCTGATGAAGCCCCGGAGCCCTTTGTCAACAGTTAAACCTGTACAGCTTTTCAGTTCAGAAGGACACTTGGCGTGCCTGGCATTGAGACTCTCAGCATTGAATGCTCATCCCTAAAGGTCCCTCGTTTGGTTCCCAAGTCGTATCCATGCTGCTGCCTTCGCCGGAGCAGGTGTTCTGTATCAGTGCCTTGTACTGTGTTGCAGAAGGCCATCAGCGAGGGCAGAGGGAGTCATAAAGCATTCAGACCAGCAGCAAATGTGGGACGTGGGTGCTCTAAAATCTTTCACACTGTTCATTTAGATCATTGTAAATGTGGTGCCTTGACAAATGTTTGCAGAACAATGGGCAGGCAACTTGGGCAGGAATCCCATTAGTTGTCATTGGGATCTATATGTACCGTATCTTAAGCACCTCTGTGGAAACGACCTTCTTTTGTATTTCATACGTATAGCTCCTCTCTCTTTTCCCTTCTCCCCCTGCAGGCAACGCAGGGCTCAGTTCCCTTGAACTGCATCAGAGCTAGTCATGAAAGATTAATGGCTCTGAAGACTTTTGGGTAATGAGAGTGATCCCCCACCCACCCCCTCCCCTTGTGAGGGTCACACATGATACAGTGCTGAACTGTGCTCAGCAGGATAAGCAAAGAGAAATGAATAAAGAAAGCTCTGACCTGACTTTCTCCCAAGGTTCAAACTCAACCGTGAATATTTTCTTCCTTGTGGGCTGAAAATGTTGGGTGGATCTTGCGAAGACAATGATGTCGGGCTGGCTGCTTGGAACGACATGGAGAGCCAGTAAACAGGAGCTTGGGCAAGACTGAGGTTCGGGTCCCAGCTCTCCCACTCCAGTCCTCTGCTTTTCCTCCACTGCGCTGCCCAACTGCTATCTCCTCCTTAGGGCAAGGACTGTTGTTCAGTATGGATGTGAATCATGCTTAGCACAATGGGGCTCTGATCTTAGATGAGACCTCTAGATTTTGCTGCATTACAAATTATTCCTCCCCTGATACCTCCTCCTCCATCACAACAGACATATCTACCCATCTTTGTTTTCACCTTTGAGCTTTTCCGCATGCCACCCCTTCCCCTTGGAGGAGCGTTTGCAAAGCAGTTTCATGGATCCCTCTCAAATCCTGCCCTAAAATATTCCTTTGTTGTGATACTTGTGAAAAACCTTTGCAGTGATCCTGCTGGTACTGTGCTGAGAGCGCTGCCTCTCATTCTGCCTACCTCTCATCTCCTACTCCCCCATCTATTGCCTCTTGTCTTAGCTTTTAGGTACCTTGAGGCAGGTGCTGTTTTTCTGAGCTGTGTCTTTACACCCTGGGATCCTGGGTTTAGGTCTAACACTCCCAGGCATTGCAGTTAATATAAATAATGGCACACTGTGGCCTATAGACCGTAATGGCCTATAGACCATAAAGGCTTTCTGGCCTTAAATGGTCTATAGCCCTGATGGTAAGCCCTCTGTGCTGGAGTGAATATTACCCTCAAAGCAGAAGAACAGCAGTGTCAAGAGAAGAGTGTCTATTAAGGATTCAAAGAGAAAGGACCACCATGGCTGTCATTAAAACCTCAGTATGAGACAGTCCAGATATCTGTGAAACTACCAGTTTTTTCCCCCTGACATTTCATATACATTTTGTGAGGTATCTGTTTGTAAATGTATACAACACCAAATGCAATGGGGACATAACTTTGGTCCAAAAGCATTTCTGAAATAAACCGAGTAAATAATAAGGCAATCAGCAGGCTTTGTTTTAAAATGGTGGCTACTGTGGCAGGAAGCCCCTTAGAAAGCTTGTTCTACCTTGGTCCAGTTTTTATGCCCTAGAGATTCGGAAAACAATTCAAACTGATGGATGCTTTCCAGCCTCTCAAAGTTTGCGTTAGTTAAGTATTGGAGTAGGTGAAATATGGGCTAGGTCTTCACTGAGAATTCATACAGGTATTAGAATATACCTACCTGAGTCCCATGTACGTCTGGGTGATTGTTTCTTTTCTGCCTGGAAGAACATTTTCCAGCAAAAAAGAAATCATATTTAGGTCGTCTGTAACTTGTCAACATTGACATGAATATGTGAAAGTGGTTTCAGTTGGAAAAAAAAATGCTAAAAAAATTCCAGAAGTCTAAATGTTTTGACATTCTTAAATGACACGTTTTGATTTGAAATGACACTTTGTTTCAAAATTCAATTTTAAAATAATAAAAAAAAATCATTGAATGTTTTGTGTCTTGTCAATTGGAATGTTTTGGTTTAACCAAAAATCTTTTTTTTTCCTTAAAAATGTTTATTTGGGATTTGACCTAAAATTATTTTTTCTCTTGTAATGCTGGTTCATTCAGCAAACAAACAAACAAACAAAAAGTTATTCACATTGCTCTGTCATACTGCAGAACTCGAGTGCCTGATTGGAAAAATAATGATAAAATAAAAGTGCATGAATAATGGGAACAATTTGAAACCAATTTACATAGGTTGCATTCATCCCCTTTGTGTGCTCACTTTCCATGGATACTCTAACAAATTAATTTCCTACCATGAGTTTTTGCAGAGAGAACACATTTTAATGAATACTGGAGAATATATAAGTGGCCAGTTGTGACTACTAATAATGCAGTCTTATCTGTCATCTTGTAGTACAGTCCTCACAGTCTGCTAATTCATCTGCTGTGAATTGTCAAAAGCTTAGATTGCCAGTCCTTCCTTTATGTATTTTTATTTTATTTTTTTGTACAGAACCTGGCACAAAGGGCCCTGATCAGAGTCCTCACAGTCTACTTCAATGGAAATATTTAACAGTAGGAAGGAGGAATGAAATACTGATTAGAAAAGACCCTTCGGATCCTGATTCCAAGTGAGTCATGAAACAGAAAAAAACACGTATTGTTATAACTATCACATATATATGATAGCTCTTCTAAAGAGCCTGATTGCATGTATAGATATTATGGTATGACTGCCTGGGTCATCAGCTGAGACTGAACCTGGCATTTCTCATTGCACAAATATCAACTGCCTGTTGTACAAGACAGGTCGATGTTGTTATAAAAGCTGTAAATGACTCACTAATCACAGAGTAGTCCTCGCACTAGAGGGCGACAGAGCTGCACACTAAATGTAGGTTTTAGCTTTACACATACGTATACTTATACATGAAAAATTTCCAAAGCTATTGCAAGTGAAAGATGTGAAGACAACAAATTACTCACTGGAAATAATTAGTGAATAACTTCTAGCATAAAATATTTCAGGTAAATAATTGATGCCGGACAATTTGCATACAGGAAAATGTTAAACTCATCACTTAAGTGAGTTACTGCAAAGTACCTGCTTAGCTCTGAAAAGGAGTGGCAAACTTTCCCAGAAATCCCTTAATACATGGTGCTCAAGGGGTTAATCTTCTGTGGAGCCTGAAAACTCACTTGGTAAAATAATAAACCTTGAAAAGTTCACCTGGGTTTCAGTTTTAATTCATTCAGAAAGAGTCTTTATTTCTCTCCTACTGTTTGTGAATACACCTATTATAGTCACTCTTAGGAGCTTTGGATAATAGAACTAAGACTTATATATTGGTGATAAAAATAATGCTTAGATAATGGAATAATTATGAAGTGGCTCCTTTGTGAGCATTGAATGGGATTTTCCCTGTTTGCTGTTTTTTTTCTTGTACAGAATTTTACAACCATGCATCAGACCAAGCTGAGTGTAACATAAAAACAGAGAGCAGAGTGAAGTACCTATTAGGCTTTGTTACTCTTGAATCTTCAGCCAAGTGCTTATAAGTTGGCTCCCACAGAGTACAATTGGTAGCCATATGGGAACAGTACAATTAGAAATGCATAATGAGCCAGTGTGTGCAAATCTCATTAGTGATTGTGGGTATCTCGAGTTTTTGGGGTCCAGCTTGAGATACCTGACAGGTGGCAGATGCAAGTGTGAACCTCTCAGCCTGAGCAGGGAGGGCATGGAGCCCTGCTCACTCATTTCCTGAGTAAATGATTTAACAATTACTTAGTGATGAATTGTTAGTGTCTTTGGGGTGTAGCATCACCATCACCACCTCCTCCAGCAGCCTCGTTTTGAAAGTGAGCCCGGCAATACTTTTTGAGTAGCAGCCTTTAAGAAAGGACCCTGGGCTCAGGATCCTGCATGATGGCAGCTTCCTGAAGCTTTAATTCCAATGTAGCGTAATTAAGACGGGGCAATGAGGGCAGTTGCCCCAGGTGCCAATTTAGGAAAGGAGCATAAAAATCCCAGCTGCCACTGCAGTCATACTATCACAAGGGTGGCTCAGCAGGAGCTGGAAGCTGCCACTGTCCCAATGCATCCTGCTACTGGTGCCTAGAAAACTTCTTATACCTCTGCCTGATTCAGATGCAGAAATCTCAGTGGATGTGAGACGGTTTTTTTATATCACTATGACAGACACTTCCTTTGTGTTGTATGGGGAACTTGGGCACCCACCTCTGGATTCTGTTGCAGGGGGAAATGTCAGACATCTGGAAATTAGACACTGCTGCACCTAACTGGTAGGTGCCAAAGTCTTTTATTGGATCAAGTCCTAAGCTTGTAGCTCTCTAGCTCCTGACAGGCCTGCTGCAAGGGCCTCTTTGAGTCAGAGCTTCAGAACAGGCCTGAAGCCCTCAATCTCCACTTCAAATCTCTCTTGGAAAATCTTTTCTCCATCCCCTTTAAAGGAAAGCATGTTCCAAACCACAAGGGCATACACTAGTATTGCTGCAGGTATTTCTTTTTTTTTTTCCCTTGATGAAATCGAACTGCTTGTAACCCACTGGGAAAAATCTCTGTATGTTAAAGGATGCTGCTCTTCATATAAAGAGTCGTATGCATGAGTTACAAGCACAGTACACAGAAGAGAGCGTTTATCGTCATTTTAATTAAATCTTTATTCCAATAGAAATTGAATTCATAACATTTAAATGAATCTATAGAACTGGTAGGAAAAGAGTGGGGGGCGGTTTTCTACCAATTATTTTTTCTTCAAGTTACTGCCAAGATCAAAAATTTTCAACCGGCTCCAATCATTGCTTTATGAATTAATAAAAGCATTTAGTATGAATGCATTTTGAAGGCCAGAAGGGACAGCTAAGGTCATCTGATCTTACCTCCTGAACAGCAGAGAATTTCACACAGGTATTCTTGCCATAACGCCGGTAATTTGTGGTTGGAGTACAACAGATGTCTTAAGGATCTGTCTGTTCAGAGTTGCTCCTGATTAAGTATTCTTGGTAACTCCATGTATTGGCACACTTCTTTCAGAATAAGATTTCCTTGTTCTTTTATAGTTTAACCCAAAATAGATGAAACTAAGAAGGAATGAGATATTTTATAGTCTTTTACAAGAGTCCTGATAAATGAAAATATTCCAAAAAGCTACTGCACATTAAACTCACACCAATCCACATTAATTTTGAAGTGCAGAGGAGAAAAAAAACCAGCTACATTTTATTTAAACATCCCACCAAGCAAAGAATAAAGATACTCCTTAAGAATTTGTTTCAGAGTATGTATCTCATTGTTGGTGAGAGTCTTGAATATAGGATTGTGCTATTTACATAATAGTGAAAAGTGGGCGAGAAGTTTCCTTAAATGCATTTAGGTCTGACAATCTCCAATGGTGGTTGTACCCTGCCTGTGAATTTTGAACAATTATGTGAAGATTCATTAAAAAACTGCATTTCTCTGTTAACAGTTCTAATCCTTAGTGAGCACCATCTCTTCCTTCTCCCATTTCCTTGTTTTTTAATTCTCTTGCTCATTCATCGTATGCCCAAAGATGTCACGAATAGCTGAAGACGTGCTACATATACAATGGGTGCTTTAAAGGTCATTTATAGGCTCTTGCCTGGGACACGCTGAATAGACAGCAGTTGAAACCTAGTTAAAGCAAGCATCTACTCATGCAATTAATACTATTTAGACTTGCTGCGCACTAATTTACTGTGAAGTAAGCCAGCCCTGAGGAGGCATGCACATGTGCACCCTGTTGGGAACAGATTTGCTCCTTATAGGATTAAGCTGATCCAGGCCTGCTTCTGCCCTGCTATGACCTCCTGCAGGGGTCTCCAGGAAAGACAGGCTCAGCCTGGCAGGGGTCTCTGGGGGGCAGGCTCAGCCTGGCTGGGGATGCTGTCCCAGGAGCCTGTGGTGAGTGTGCCATGGATGCTTCATACCCTCCCCCCAGCAGTGGTGGACAGGACACTGTGTCTACAAGGCGCTCACAGACCACTTCCTCCCCCACCCCCTGCAATAGGGCACCTGGGTGTCTGCCCATGAACCCCAGGCCTGCAGCACACCCCTAAGACCACAAGTACTTTGGACAGTTTCCAATCAATAATCTGTATTTCCCTCCACCACAACATACTCCCTCCTACCCTCCGTCCCTAACAGCAGCCCCAACCCTGAACCCCAATACCCAGCACTTCCCCATGCAACTGTTTACAAGAGTGTGGTTGGTGCAGTGTCAGGGGGCAACAGTAGGCTGGAGGCACCTATGGGTGGAGCCTGGGGAGAGACACCTGGCACCCCAGCCTCTGGCAGCATCACTGCAGGTGCGGACATTGCAGTGAAGCCAGTAGCCCAGGGTCTCGGCCAGGGGTGAGGGCAGGTGCTGTCCATCCTGCTTCTCCTCCTCTTCCATGGTGCTGGGCCCAGCAGGGGCCATCTCCCGCACAGTGGCCACATGGCAGGTAGGTGAGCTGTGGGCAACAGTCCAGGTGGGTGTCCGGGCTGCTGGGGTACCTGGCTTAGAAGCAGGGGCAGGGGGCCCTGGCCACTGCATGCACTGCTGGACCTCCTCCCAGGCCTACTGGGGGGCTTGGTGCAGGACGCCAGGGGGCTGCCATGCAGTAGGCAGAGCCAAAGCTAGGGCCAAGACCGGTGGCTGGGTGGCAGGCAGCTATCAGGCAACAGGCAGGGCTGGAGCCAGGGGCTTGGTGGCAGGTGACATGAAGGTGACTGCTAGGGTCAGGATGGTGTTCAGCACCTGGTGGTCCTCCTCTTTGGCTTCCACTGCCTGGGCCACCACAGTGGCCTACTTCTCCTGCACCTTCAGCAACCTCTTGAGGAGAGCAGTGTGCCTCTCCTTGGGAGCAAGGAGCCTATCCCGGATGGTGCAGTCTTCCTAGTCCCTCTCCCACTTGCATGTGATGGCTTCCAGGACTGCTGGAGCCAGCACATACCTGCAATACAGGGGCATGGTGCTCAGGGGCCAGGGAGAAGCAAGTATAGGTCTGGGGGTCAGGCCAGCAACCAGCACATGCCCACCACATCAGCACACAGTGGCCAGGGGCAGGCATCAGCTGCCTCAGGGGTCAAACCAAGGGTCTAAAAGTCAGCCAGGGATGGCTAAAGAGGCATCCTTCCCCCATGGCTGGAGGGACTCCCAGCCACGTTGCTTTTTCCCTGGCAGGAGGCTGGCCCCCTGCTGATCTGGCTAACTGGGAGCAAATTTGCTCCTAGTCAGCATCTACACATGCACTACTGCTTATTGACTAATGCACAGTAAATTTACTACCTGTAAATACAGATAGTAAATTTACTGTGCATTAACCTATTTACTGCACAGTAGCTCAGCACATGGTTACATAGTGACACTTTACTATGCAGTAGATTTGTCTACTGCGCAGTAAAGCATCTCATGTAGATATGCCCAAAGAAACCTTTATTTTCTCCCAAAGGGTGTAACTATCTTGTGGCACTCATTGCTGTGCAAGTAATCTAAAGGAATAGATTAGAATAGCAGTAAGGTTGGAATTTAGGAGGATTCAAAACATACAAATGAACAAAGGGAAAAACATAAGAAACAAACCCACTCCCGCTGCAAGGTGTGTGTCATCTTCTGATTACCTGAAGTAAGGAACAGATGTTCCATGGGGATTATTCCACAATTACAGAGTTTCTTGCAGAAGTTTCTGAAGCATCTATTGCTACTATTGAGATGCACCCTTGGTTTCCCCCAGTCTGGCAGTCCCTATATCCCTTTCTAACACTAGGTGTTTACTTAGAAGCATCTGGGTTTTGTTTTTCTAAGTCCCTGGCTTTCTCTAAGAGGCTGATGAAGGCCCATTCTCCTTCCAGTGTGTCTAGGATCTGCAGGCTTTTCCCTCTGGGCCTAGCCACAGCAGTGGCATCATAGGGGAAGATTAAGCAGGACATTTGTTAGGATGGCTGGAAAGCTCTGGTATTGCTATTTCAGGAGAGAAAGATTTATGACTGCACTTAATGAATGCTAATTGTTTTGTTATCGGGCTGTGGCCATACAAACCCTCCTGTTCAATGTAAGGTTACAGTTAACCTTAAAAGTAAGTTTAAACAAGTGGAAGGCAGGTGATTAGTGCCTGACGTGCCTGGCATCTTAGATGTTCTTCTCCTGCTTGGTCAAAATAGACTATAAGCAAAAGTAGTTTACAGTATTGCACTAGGCCTTTTCCCAAGAGCAGGCTCTTATGCTGTAATTGGCTCACTTGCTGCATTTGTGTGTGTGTGTGTTGCGCTCTCTCAAATTCTCTGAAGTCTGGAGGCACTTAGATTCAGATTGGGCTTGAGCCCTATCCAGCACCCCCAGGAGGCTGCTGGTAGTTTACAT
>NW_005841989.1:1020575-1025137 GCF_000455745.1 Alligator sinensis
GGAAAGAGAAGGGAAGTGACCTTATTCTAGGAAGTGGCGAGTGCGCTCAAGGCCTTGTGTGGACCACAGCAGGTAAGGATGTTCAGTACCGTCCAGAATCAGGTCTGAACATATTAGGGCCTGATTCTGCTTTTTAGACATCAATGAGAGTTGAGTTCACAGCACTTTGGGTCCCTCTTCAAGAATGGGAAGGTGACAGGTCAAAGGAAAGGAAAGGGTGTGAGGTAGTGTTGGCAAATAAACACTGCATCTCCTATGCCACAAAAGAGAAACTTGTATTATGAAGTTTGGGCCACTCACCACTAGTTTACACTGTTCTTAATGGGTGAGATATATTTTTCTCCATTCAGCTCCCTCATGGACTGGAGCAGATAACTGATTCTCACTAGGCATTTTTTAATGCTTCAAGTAGTGTTCCAAGTTTTATAGTCCCCCATTGCTTTTTTAGCACCAGAGAAGCTAATAATGAAATCCCTGAGCACCAGGAGCCTTGTGCTTGAGTTAAGGATGATTATTATCCTTTAGTATCTTCCCAGGCTTGATACTTTCATTGCTCATGGTTAATTTTAATTGTCCCTATTGCTCGCAAAACACTCATGCTTATACTTCAAGCAAACAGAAGTCTGTTACTTCAGTTGGTGTAGGGTACTGGGAATACATTCTGCTAACTGTGAACTGTACCCTTGGGCTGAGGACCCACACAAGGCCAGAGCAGCCATTAAGTGCTTGCAGCGGGCTTACTTGGTGTAGAGCATCTATGCTGGCCTTCTGCCCAGGGAATTTCACCCAAAGTTGCATGCAAAATTTGCAGAGTGGCAGCTCTTACTTATTTACCGATTAGGCAAATCATGGGCAGAGGCAGTTCATGCTGCCTTTGTACCACCTGCCCTCTATTTCTTGGCCCTTAGTATGAAAAGACCATTCAATCCCTGTGGCCAGTTCTGGGTTAAGTCTCTCCAAAGCACTGGGAAACAAAGTAGCTGATTAAAGCCAACCATGATGGAGTTTCCTGTGATGTGGGCAAAGTCCATTAGATTCTTGTCACAAAAACAATGAGATGGCTGTACCTTTCAATTGCTGCCAACCAAGGCTGGATGGGTACCTCAGTCAAGGTACCCATCCAGAGAGTCAAAATGCTCTCTATTCCATTATGTACCTGTTAGACCACCCTATTGAATATAGCTTATCCACGAGATGGAGGTCTCTAGGAGATTGAATAAGGCCACGAAATAGCTGTATTTTGGTTTTATAACTATTGCCACTTGTTGGAGAGCTGCTGACTTGACATAGCAAATTCACAGAGCAAGGTGTTTTCTACCAGGCAGGGTAGAAAGGAAAACACATGGATTCACTCAGCAGTTTTCTGAGGCATCCCGTCCTCCTGTCCTTGCAGTGAGGTGTTAATAGCTGGTCTTTGCTTAGTAACATTCATGAGGTCTTTTCACCAAGGGCTGTGCTATCCAAGATGGATCAACGCCTGTCAGTTCTGCACAGACTGGGTGGGGAAAAGGGTGTCAACTTGGCCGAGATGCACAAAGACGACACAATGATAACGAATTGGCTTGCCAGAGAGGACAGCAGGTTTGCTGTTGAGAGAAATAGTAGCAGATCACATAGGTTTTTGTCACACAATATAATCAGAGGCAGGATCAAAGGGAGCTAATATTGCAAATGGTTAACAGGCAAGACATGCTAATGAGATAAAAAAGCTAGCCTTGCCACCTCTCAGAGCTTCAATGGAAGGAAAATTGATACTAAATAATGTAATTTGAGCTCTGGTGAAATACTCTTAAATCCAGAAGACAGGACTGTGAAATTGTTTCTTGCGTTTTTGTTAGACTGCTGTCACTTCCACTGCTTTTTATTCAGGTGTTAGCTGTACATGGGGAGACGGATGGAGCCTGAAAGCCCCGATGCAACCATGAACTGATGTACCTGCTTGACTTTAATCTGGCTCTTGAAGCCATTAAGTGTGGCTTTGCTACAGAGTCAACTCCAGTCACCTACTCACAAGTTACTTCTCTTGCTCTTAAAGTGAGAATGGCCACATGGGGAAAGAACAGCAGAGACAGTGCATCAACTCTGGCACCACCAGCAGTATAACTGAGGGAGGGGGGAAAAAGCACCTTCACTAAGCTGTGCCAGTCTATGAATTCTTTCACTGTGTATCATGGGATGATCTTTGTCCTTTCTGGGCACATCTACACATGTAATTAATGCATCTGAATTATCTACGCAAAACATTCAGACTCTTTAAAGCACTCCCCAGTGCATGTCTACACGTACACTCCCATTGGGAGCAAACTGAGCTCAACAGGAGCAGCCCAATTCAGGGCTGCTCCTGCCCTGCTCTGCCTCCCTGCAGTAGCCAGGGGGAGCTCCAGGCCCCCCAGGTGCCAGCCCCAGGCTGGTAGGGGGCACAGGGCAAGCACTGGAGGGCATGGGGGAGCTGTCTTGCCTCGGTGAGCAGCACCATCCCAGATGGGGGGAGATCAGGCTGGCCCCCAGTGGGGGAGGAAGAGAGAGAGCTGTCCTGGCTGCTGGGCAGCTGCCTCCCTGTTTCATGGAGATCAGAACCCATCCTGATCTCTACATGGCTGGGAGAGCTGTCCTGGCTGCTGGGCAGCTGCCTCTGCCTCATGGAGATCAGGACCCATCCCAATCTCTATGTGGCTGGGAGAACTGTCTCAGCTGCCAAGTAGCTGCCTCCCTGTCCCATATAGATCAGGAAGGGTCCCGCTCTCCACAGGGCAGAGAGGCAGCTGCCCAGCAGTGGGGACAGCTCTCCCAGACACTCAGAGATTGGGACAGGTCAGCATCTGTGTGTGTGGTACAGCGCATTAAATATTGTGCCGTTTTTCTAGTACCTGTATCTACAAGTTCTAGAAAATGGTGCATTAGACTAATATACTGTGCAGTAATTGCTGCGCATGTATAGATGGTGATACTTTACTGCGCATTAGATTAGTCATGTAGATGCGCCCCCTGAGTACAAGAGGAGAACTGTGGCACAGCATGGAGGTCTAACATAATTTGCCTACACCCACACTATGGAATAGTCCTGTAATCACATAAAAAATTGGGCTTACTCAAGATTTAGCCTGTAGGCTCTCTCAGGCCAGCCAATCAGAGTGATAAATTCTGCCGCACTCCAGTAGACGGTTTATATGTGTGAACAGGGACAACACTCAAGTTATAGCCTTTGCTCAGGTTGTTTGAATGCCCAAGATGACTTGTACATCCCTATGTTTTTGGAATAGGTCGCAACTTAATTACTTCTTAGAGCAGGAGTGGGCAATTATTTTGCCTGGAGGGCCACTAGGAAGTTTTGGTGAGCTGTTGCAGGCTGGGGGGAGTGCTGACCTGGCTCAGCATGGTTGGGAGGGCGGAGGGGGGGAAGGGGCAGGGGCGACCCTTCCTAGAGCAGTGTGGGAGAGCATTGATCCTATCTCAGCTAGGCCTGTCAGTCTGCACTCACTGTTGTGGGCACCAGACAGAGCAAGTGGGCAAGTGGGCACGGTCACCATGGACACTTGGGGGTCGGACTCGATGATCTATTGAGGTCTATTGCGGTCCCTTCCGACCCTAACATCTATGAATCTATGACACTGGCCCTGGACCCCCAGGGGTAGGGCATGCTGAGCTAAGCAGATAGAATAAGGATGGATGGTGACAGTGCAGGACCAGGGCCTGGGACAGAGGCGTGATCTGCTTCCTGCATGCCCAGCCAATGGAACTGGCGCCCAATGCAGGGATGTATGGGTAGTGGATAGTGGCTCTGCTCCAGGTCCTGGCCCCATGCTGTCACTACCCCATGATCTAGCCCCAGCCCCACCTGCACATCCCGTTCCCAGATGCCAGTCCCTACTTGCCTGTGGCCCCATCCCATTTGTCTAGCTAAGCATGCCTTGCCTGTGCGTGTCCCAGGCCAGTATCCATGGAGACCCCACTTGTCTGCCTGCCCGCTCCATCTGGTGCCCCCAGTGAGGTGGATGGGCCAGGGTGCTTGGGCAGCAGGGCTGGGTCCAGTGGAAGTGGTGACACTGGCAGTGGCAGCCAGGCAGAATTAGCCACAGCCAGGAAGCTAAGTCTGACTGGTATGTCACCTCAGCCCCTCTGAGTGCCCAGGGGAGGCAGACCAGCGACACATGACATGTCTTGAGCTGCCTCCACTGTGCCTGAGCTAGTGGGGATGACGGACCTTCTACAAGCCAGATAATATCCCCCAGTTGACCATATCCAGCTCATAGGCTGTATTTTGCCCATCCTGCTGTAGAGCTATGGTGGACAGAAGCTTATTGTCCTGGTTTCATTGAAGTTGAACCCATGTTATAGTAATATTTTTAGATGCTTCTTTATCTGGATGAAAGAAGAAATTGAGGGGCAAAGAATTTCCTTGTTGCAGAGTAAGTCCAATGATCACCTATTTGTTCCTGCTCCATTTTTAATATACTGTTAGTATTCCAGTTATCAGCATCACTGATTCATAGATTCATAGATTCTAGGGTCGGAAGGGACCTCAATAGATCATCGAGTCCGACCCCCTGCATAGGCAGGAAAGA
>NW_005841989.1:1026447-1051819 GCF_000455745.1 Alligator sinensis
CTTCAGTACCCTCAGATGGAGCTCATCTGGGCCTGCCGACTTAAACGCATCGAGTTCCTCCAAGTGACTCTGCACCATCTCAGGGTCTATGCATGGTAGTCTGGCACCCTGCTGCTGCGACCTGACTTAGACTTTACTTTGAAACCTCTACCGCTGACCATTTTCAGGAAAAATTGCCAAATCAGATGAATCTTTGAGGCAGATTATTAGACTGTATGAAATTATTGCTCTGTCCTTGTTCTAATGGGAAGCTGTTAACCACAGCACCTAGAGTACTGAATTGTGGTGGTACAGTCCTTGCTATGCCCTGATTGACATCTGGGGAGGTTATCGGCAGATAATCACAGCATCATGAAGGTAATTCCAAAATGTCAACAATCAGGGAGCAACACAAGCCAGTCAAGAAGTATTCACTCTAAAGGCAGCCCTGCTAAGATTGGAGCTGATTCAAGATTGGCTTCACAACGTACTTGGAGCATGGGCAAATGGTGCTGCCTTAGTCAGGGGGGGCACATGCCCCACCAGCAACCAGTCAGCAACCATGGGGGGGTCCCCCACAGCTGAGCCCACCAACCGGGGATGGGGAGGTCCCCCCACAGCTGATCTTACTGACCTGGGGGGGGTCCCTCCTCAGCCAATCTCGCTGACCGGGCTGGGGGTAGCAGTCCCCCCATGACTGATTGCAAGACAGCTAATCACTGCGGCCAATTGCTGTGGCTGCTTCTGGGCGTGGCTGTGGCTGCTTCTGGGAGTGCAATGGCACTCCACTCCCCCGCTGGAGCTTGCAGGGTGGGCACCGGTGCTCCCACCTGCTCCCCCTGCCTGTCGCATAAGCGGCGACTGCGGCTGGTCAGGGGGTGTTCTGGTGCACTCAGGGGGTGCACATGCACCCCCATGCACCCCCTATCCATGTCCTGCACTGTCACCATCCATCCCTATTCCATCTGCCTAGCTGAGCATGCCCTGCCCCTGGGGGTCCAGGGCCAGTCTCCATGGTGACCGTGCCCACCTGCCCACTTGCTCTGTCTGGTGCCCACACCAGTGAGTGCAGGCCAACTGATTTGGAGAAAAGTACCTGTTACAGGCAATATGCAGACAAAGGAAGCATGAGTAGCATACAAGGAGGGGGTAATTGCAGAGTGAAAAGAGCAGATAGGCCCATGTCCCCAGAGTGACTCAGAAGCATTCAGGTTCAGAAGAAGCCCAACACCTCTTTAAATCTATGGATAGGCGCATTTCTTCCTGTAGCACCCCAATGCAATGAAGAGCTTATACCCAGTAAATAACACATTCCAGAGGGAGATATAATGATAGACTGAGAAACAGACTGAGAAAAGTGGTCAGAAATTGAGGAACCTATTCAGCAAACTATCATAATAGGAAAAACTTTGTGAGTGCATATAAAAGAGTTACTGCAAAGAAGACTCATTAGCTCCACAGTAAATGTCATGCGTCTACACATGCGCCTCTATAAGGCTGGAGTAAAGTAATTTCCTCTGCAGCAGGATAGTACTTGCAAATACTAGTACCATCCTGATGCAGAGTATTTTACTCCACAGCAGAACACGTGTAGGCACTGCTCTGGCTGGTTAGCCCCACATTGGAGCACCTTTGTGCCCTGGCCAGCCCCTCCACAGTACATCGAGGTGAGGGGGAGCAGCCCTGGGCTGCCAGGGTGACCCCCTGGGTCCATTGCCAGCTGGGGCTGCTCCAACCTGGCTCAATGTTCTGCGGTCCTGGGCACATGTTCAAATGACGCACCCGGTAGCAATAAACTCTGGAGAAATAAGCTCCAAAGTTTATTGCTTCACATGAATTGCAAGTGTAGACACACCCTGATTCTCTAATCCCATGCATTTACCACTGGACACAGATCCTCTCAATGTCTGTAATGCAGGAAACATCTCAAACCTGTGTGTATTTCTAAGCACAAGCTTAAATTCTGCCCACAGAATGCTTATAAAGTATTTCAATCGCTAAGATTTAAGCATGTGATTAAGCCTTTTACTGAATAGGGACAGGCAAGAAGTTTAAGTGTGTTTTTGAATTGGGAGTAAAAGTAGAAGCCACAAGAGAGGCCAAGGGCATGTTTACACAGCAAACATATTGTGCTGGGTAGCTGCTTCCTTACACATGCTGTTCTGCTTCTGAAACCAAAGCAGCACAGCCATGTTTGCATGGCATTGTGGCCAAACTAATTAGCACTCAGCGCCAATGCAAATTAGCCCTGTCACAGCCCAGCAAATGTGGCTACACTGCTTGTGGTTCAGGAGAAACAGCATGTCTGAGGGTGTCGGGGCTTAGCAGGGTGAGTTTGCCATGAAATCATGGTCTCAATCATAGTCTCAGACTGCAGTAACCTCCAAGGGAGAAAAGTCAGCAGGAGGTCAATGAGAAATGCAATGAAGAGCAAAAGTAAAAATAAGGGTTTGGGTTTTTCTTTTTGGTTTTTGCTATTTTTTAATAGAAGTTCCTTGCAGCAAAATTAATCAAATCAGGACATTCCCTCGACTCTTTTGTTTTATTTATTTATTGCAATAAGTTCAAGTGAGCTGCTTCCCTGGAGGAACAAAACTGTTCTGTGTCACACAAAACAACTAATGAAAAATAAGAGCTCTCTTTTGCATTTCTATCCTTTCCTTGCTAACTGGTATCAAAGACAATTATGGAGACTAAATTAAGACTAATTTTGCCGTATCTACTCTGAAGCAACTTGGAAGCACTGGTCCACTTCAGGATGCCCCCTGGGGTGAAAGAATGCTTGAGCACACTGGTTATGTGCTACCCATATATATCTGAGGCAGAGGCAACATGATCCATCATCTGAGGAAAAAATAAAAATAAAAGAAAATAAATGGAGTCCCGCTATGGTAAGAAAACGATAGTAATAAGAGAGCAAGGTCTGAGCTGCAGTGTACTTTGTAACGTAGCAGGCAACAGGCTGCTCATCAACTTTTGAAACACATGGCGTATGTCTGAGGTGTGTGCAGGGAGGGATGCTTTGGAGTAAGCCCTAGCTCTGTTGCATGCGCTCAGCTCCCAAAAGCAACATTGAAGCTGCTGCAAGCCATTCCCTCCCAGGGGCTCTCAAGACCTCTGTCTGTAGGATGCTTGACAATAAACACAATGGACACCCCCAGTACAGCCTTGCTCCTGTGTTTCTGAGTTTGGTGCATGCAAGCGTGAGTAGTGGGCACAATAGGTATCTATACATGAGCCAGGAGGCTGCTCCGATGTGCTGTCATTAATTGAGTCTGCTGGAGCATGGTAATTACTGCATTCCAGCCATCCTCCACACCTCGTGTATCAGTGTCTCTGTGTTTCAAAACGGCGGTGGGGACATTTTACCTAAAGCTCATTTGACGAACTTTAGTTTAAGTGCCCCCGCCACTGTTTTGCAGCATGGGGATGCTGATACGTGAGATGCACCAGGTGCTTTAATTAGAGTAGCTCTCGAAGCTGCTCTAATTAAAGCACTCCCCCCTCCCACTCCCCACTCCTGGAGCACGTGTAAAAATGCCCAACAAGATTGAAACATTGCTGGGATATGGTGTAGACCTATCAGACAGAGGAAACATGAGATGACCTCTGTGTACTGGATCCATTTGCAATAGTCGTGATTCCACCATGAATCTTTCCTCACCCTCTTCACTCTGTTGCTATGTTGTGTCCTACCTGCTGCCCTTGCCCCATCCCTACATACACCAGCCATCAGCTATCGTAAACCTAATAAGAGTGTATCTGTACTGCAATCAAAAGAGGACAGTTTCTGAGGTAGTTTGGTTAGAGATAGCAGTGCAGGTGTTATGGCAGGGAAACCATAGTTTCATAGTCTCTAGGGTCAGAAGGGACCTGAACAGATCATCAAGTCCAACCCCCTGCCCTCGGCAGGAACGAGTGCTGGGATCATAACACCCCAGCCAGATATCTATCCAACCTCCTCATGAAGACCCCCAAGGTAGGGGAGAGCACCACCTCCCTTAGGAGCCGATTCCACAGCCTGGCAGCCCTAACTGTAAAGTAATCCCTCCTGATATCAAGCCTAAACCTGCTGTCAATCACTTTGTGACTGTTACTCCTTGTTATCCCAAGTGGTGCCCAGGGGAACAGAGCCTCACCTATTTTCCGCTGGTCCCCCCAGTGAGTTTATAGACGGCCACCAGATCCCCTCTCAGTCTTCTCTTGTGGAGGCTGAATAGGTTCAAGTAACTCAATGCAGGTTAGCTGCCCAGGTATGTGTGCCAGGTCCCAGGTGGGCTTGGGATCCCGTACTAGCCAGTTTAAAGCTAGTTTGTGTATGTCCGCAGGAGTTTCAGTGAGACATACGGTTCCTCTTCTCTGCAGCTGCAGGACAGGCAATAATGCTAGCAGTGAGGCCTGGGTATGAAGGTCAGAGCCAGATGTGGGATCTTGATCTGAATTTTCTGAAGTCCAGGAGTGCTAACAGCCTGAGCTGGATTCAGCTCTGAATCTAGCTAATGCCATTCGTTGTGGAAAGCTTCCAAACCAGACAAATATGACCAGTAATGTCAGAGTTCGGATGATTCCTAGTGCATCATCCTCTGTAGTGGGCTGCATCTACATGAGACACTATGGTGCAGTATCAATGAGCTACTGCACTGTAGCTTGTTGCTACAGCACCGTGGCATCGCCGGGTACAAACCGTGATGGTGACGCTACTGTGTAGTAGTAACGAGCTACTGCACAGTAGCATCTAAAATGTGGCGATGGGACTGTGCAGTAATGCTGATTACTGCACTGTCATTTAGTACTTGGTTAGGCAAGTACTAATTAACTGCTCAGTAACAACTGTGCAGTCGGCCGCTCATGTAGATGCAGCCAGTATGTATTAGTATTATGATTGCTTCTAGAGCCACACTGAGTTAGACTATATTCAGATGTGACAGCTATCATCGTGGCTGATACCAGAGGATGAAAGTGGGCCCTCCAAACCTAAAAGCAATAGTTTCTATAGCTTGAACTAGATAACTAAGAGTTGTAACAGATTCATATTGGACTGGATACCCACAGTTCATGTAAACCAAGGTGTTATGTAAACACTATAGGAGGAAGAGGCAATCTTTATCCTGAAGAGCTTACAGATGAATTGGACAAGATGGAAAAAGGAGAACTAAGTTAGAATAGGAGGGAATTTTAAGGATTTGCCAGGAAGCTGGCTTCTAACAATCAAGTTTTGCCAAGTGGATAAAGTCAATATTGGAATTGGATTCAATTAGGGTCTTTCCTTTGTATTAAATCTCTTCTGAGTAATTTTAACACCAGGTTCTACTTAGCACAGTTTTTATCTTCGACAGTATTTCTTAAATCAGGATGGCTGGTAGGCCTGTGCATAGTGGCTAGTATTCACTTCGGATTCGGCCGATTCGGGGGCCAGTAATTCAATTCGGTGATTCGAATCACTGTCTCGATTCGATTCGGCCGAATCTGATTTGGAGATTTGGCTGCTGCCGAATCTCCAAATCTCTGAAACAGCCAGGCCAGACCCATCCCCCGCCCCTCTCCCAGCGCCCCACTGCCTCGCGCCAAGCGGGCCAAATCTCCAAATCGAATCACCACCCAAAGCTTCGCACAGCCCTAATGGCTGGCTGTTCCTAACCAATCACTACTTTAATTTGCCAGGGACCAAAAGAGTATACAATCAATTGTTCATTGACCAGATGTAGATGCAACACATGTTCTAGCCATGTAGTAAGCACAAAACAAACACACAGTTTTGGAAGCAATGAATACATATCAGTGTTGAGGCCCAGCAGCTATACTAAGGAACAATACAAATCACAAAGCTTTCTTATTAAGTTTACCTTTATCAGTGTCTGTTCTTTCATACTTCTAGCACCATTATTGCACTTGCAGTGAATCTCCAAGGAATAAGGATGCTCTGCTTTAAAAACAAGCAAAAAACAGAAGAATCTTGGTTAGGAATGTGTGTCTTGCTATTTAGATTATTTATAATAAAGGCTACAACATGAGCTCAGATTTATGTATGCCTTGTTTCAGGATCTATGGGAGTGGAGCACCCTTGTTTTTTTCTTGGGCTTCTGGCAGTTGAGTGCTTAGATTTCACTTTTCAGGGCTTCTCTTCAGAGGATGTCTCAATCAACAGTGTTAGGGTAGATCAAATTTTGTGAGTCTCTTATTTTCAGATGCTATTTGTGTTTAATTTATTTCCAGCATTGTTTTTTAATATTAACCCAGCTTAATAATTGCAGTTTCTCCCTTTGTAGTCTCTCCTTACTATTTCAAAGTTATATCCTGCTTAGGTGCATGTATTTTTTAGTATTCTCTTCCCTCCTGTGTTGTGTTATTCATACCATTTTTACAGTGTGACAGTCAAGTAGGGGAAAAATCCCTTTTTGTTCCCCTGAATTCATGAACGAAGTCCATATGTTATTTGTTTGTATCTTATACCTTTCATTTGACATCTGCCATGGCTTACAACTGGATAAAAGGTGCTGCATTTGAAGAAATTGTTATTCACATATAGAAAAATGTATTCCTAATTCCTGAGACAGACAAATGTATTTTTTCCTAATTTGGGATGAAGGCAACGCAGTTGGGAATACTTACAGTAAAAGTAGTTTGACTTCTAGAAACTTGTGGAAATTTCTGTTTTTCTGGGTCAGCCCAGGAACTTATTTAACAGTTTTATTTCACTCTTTATCTTCTCTAGTAACCAGAGAGAGGTTAAGAAAAAATCAAACCACATGCAAATGATGAGAGGTTCTTATAAAAAGGTTTGAGAGTAACTTGAAAGCTTTGATGCTTAACAACGTTTTCATTTTTGGGGAGTGGGGATTGTGATCTGCATTTCTCAAATACTCTTTAGTCAAGGTTTCTCGTTCTTTGAGATGTCTGTATTTTTCTCCCATTGTTTTGAGTGTCTTTAGATGGAACCAGCATCTTGTATAGGCGGTTGTTGGAATTTTGGTTGTTATGGAGAAAGGACTAGTGTGAATGTTTCCTGATATAAATGGAGAGGATGATAATAACTTACTGTCAAATATATATTCCAAGCATATTTGAGACATGCATATCTTAAAGCACAGATGAAGTGATCTACACGAGCTCATAGTTTAGAACAGCAGCAGAACTAGGATAAGAGCCCACCTCTCCAAATTACCAGGCTGGGGCACTAACCAGTATCCCCGTATGACTCTCTCTTTTGCTTCAGTCACTATGGCCTGTGATCCTCTGCCAGTGGTTCAAAACGTCTCTCTCCCGTCTCCTCAACGGGAAAAAAACAAGTCATAAGCTCCAGCAGGCTGAGCCACTGGAACCCTTTGCTATGCCTCTTGATTAAGGAGCTGCTTGGGGAACATTATTTTCCCATGGAGAGGACAGGAAAGGGATCATCAGAAGTTCATACTATGTTAATTACTAAAGGAAGAAGAGATTTTCTTCCCATTGATTCCCCATGATTCTAACGGGGCAGGAAGAATAAAAGGTTGTTTGTTTTCCAAAAAGACGTGTTGGTCAAACGAAAACCTTTTTTTTTTTTTTTACTTCCAAGTTTGCTTGGGGTTATTTAGCCGCTCTTTCTTTTTTACCCTTTTCCCTCTTTTTCTAAATTGTTCTGTTTGAAATGAAAACGGAAACAACATATTTTATTTGGGAAAAGTTCAAGGGACATATGTTCACGTTTTCTAATTTTCTTCTCTTCTTTCTTTGGTTTAATTTAAATGTTTTGCTGAATTTAACCTGAATTTGCAAATAGCTCCGTGAAAATGAATGCTTCAGTATATTTACTGTTTGACAAACAAGCTGCCCAGATTCAGGTTTCATCACTTTGTTCTTATGAGCAGAGCAAGGAGTTGGATAACACTGTGAGGGCCCCAGTTATGACTCCATAAACTTTTTGAGCTGCAAAAGGGAAAATAAGGCAGGGGGTATGTTAGATAACTTATCCAAGGCCACATGGCTAGTTGGCAGCAGAATTACAGACCCAACAGGGTTAGAACATACAGGGGAACCAGGCATCAGTGTTCGGGCAAATGATTCTGGCCACATAAACCATAAACAGCTTCAAAGTAACCAACTTCTTCCATAGACCACATAATCTGTGCTGCACAAAACAATCCACCACATGGAAACAAGTGTGGAATTTAAACAAGTGGCATAAGAGTGATGTTGTAGCCACGATAGTCCAGAAATTATGCTAGAGGCAAGGATTTGTTAGGGTGGTGTCTTTTAGATGGCCAACTATGTAGCTAGGCTAAAGTTAAATAAGAGACCTGAGGAAGAATGTCTTGCATTCAAAAGCTTGTCTAACTTTATCCTTACTAGATACAGTACTGTATTTATTCCTTTCTTAAATGAAGTTTTTCCCCCAATTGGCATGGGGAAAAAAGCCTCGCATCTTATAATCTCATACAAAGAAATCTAACTAAATACATTGTCTGTCATTCAACTGCTGCACAAAACAGCATGTTCTCTGCAATGGAAACCAACTATGAAGATAATTAAATGCAGGCAACACTGAGCATGACTGTAAAACACATGGCCCACATTGGGCAAACAGGTTGATTGGGGGTTTTTTGCAAAAATGTGTGTGTGTGACTTTCCCATATATATATATATATATATATATATATATATATATTTCTCATCTATCTATACATATATATAAGCACCACTTCCAATCTGTCTCATGACCAATTAGGGTTCACTCAACAGTCCAAACCGCACCCGTAAAGTTACACTGTTCTCATCCTTGTTACAATAACTGCACAATGCACCTGCACTCCAGGAAGCTTGTGTGTCCATGTGCCCCTCACTATCAACTTTAACCATCACAATCACACAATGGCTCACCTAAGAGCTCCCCTTCCTTCCTCCTCTCCCCCCACCCTCCTTCCAAATCCCCCACCTGTTTCCCCAGTCCTTTCATTTGTCATTGTAGTCGTCATTGTCATTACCTCCTTCATTGTAGTCTCTCTGCTGGTGGTCCTGCCTCTGAACAGTCTGTGCCAGTCCTTTCTCTTCCACGTGATCTCTGCCATATCCTCCCCATCATCTTCAACTGCCTTTTTGTAGTAGCCCTGCATCTCACTCAGTCCTATTTTGACACGGTCCTTGACTGAGAGGTTTGTGTGCCTGTTCATGAGCAGATTCCTGGTCTTCCACAGCCCATTCATAATGCAGGAGATGAACTGGTCAAAGCCAGTTGTTGGGGTCCCTTGATGTTTAGTCAAATGACCAAACAGCACCACCTCTCTGGTCAGGGTCTTGACCCCTGTCACCATTAGGACAAGTATTATTATTACTCTCCTCCACCACACTTCCCTGGCATATGGGCAGAACTAGGGGTGGTTGATTGTTTTCACTTTCCGCTGGCAGGTTTACCTGGGGCAGTTTGGTGGGCCTTTCTGCCCCTCTCTCTTTTTCCATGCCCTTACAGGGAGTGCCCAGAAGGCTACCTGCCAGTTCGAGTCCCTGAGCTCCTTTTGCAGGTCCTTGTGGAAAATGCTCTTCCTCACAGTCTGGTAGCTGTTGCCGGGTAGTATGTCCATGGTCTCTTGCCCCTACCACCTCCTGCATCTTACGGGGGTTTGTTGGGGTCACTGGGGTCTCATTGTACAGACTATATTTATTCTGGAAGCGTTTCAGGACCTTGTGGAACCACAGTAACTCCATAGTCCACAGACTTGAGTTGGACAGTGTTTAAACATGAAATCAAGGCATATGTGCTGCTTTCCCCTCTCCCTCCTTGTTACTGCCTTGCATATTGTGCTCACACATTTCGCATAGATGAACAATCCCAAGTCCAGCAGCCCCCAGCCCCCATCTCTCTTGGTTTGTACAGTTCAGGTCTAGCCACCCTTTCTCTGTTGGCATTCCAGAAGAACACGCATATTTCCCTCTGTACTTTTGCTATCTGCCATCATGTTGGTGGGATTACAATTCCCATGTATAGAATAGTCATCAGTAGCACAGCCTTAACTGCTGCCAGTTTTCTGGCAAAGGACAGTGTCCTTCAAGACCATAACCAAAGTATTTGCTGTATCCTTGCCATCGTCTTTTCCCATGCTGCATTACCGTTCCCCTTGGCGTCCTTCGGGATGCCTAGCTTTCTGATCTCTCTCTCTCTCTTATTTGAAGGCTCAAGTTATTTAAGTCCCTCTAGTTGCCTGCTCCCATTATGCTGCTTTTCAATCTATCTAGTTTAGCCCCGCATTGCTTCTCTGCACTCTGATGTATGCTTTAGCACCCTTTCCATTGAAAGTCTCTGTCTACCTACTACATTTGTATCATCCATGTATAGTACGTATTTTACCTCTCCTCCTTCTGGTATCTTTACTCCTCTTATGACCTTGTCTTTTCTTATTCTTAGTGCTAATGATTTTGCGCTGCACAGAAATAGTAGTGGTGACAGGGGACACCTTTGTTTCACCCCTGTATGGATTTTAAAAGCCTCGTTTAGATGCCCATTAATTTGGACTTGACTCTTCACTTCTCTATACAGCAGTCTTATGCAACATATAAATTTATCTGGGAACCCCATTTTTCCTAGCACCTCAAATATGTAATCATAATCCACTTTGTCATATGCATTTTCTAAATCTAGGTTTGCTATAACTGTGTTTGGTTTCCTCTCGTTGGATGTGGGACTGTGTATCTCTGATCACTGATTGCGTCAGAGATTCTTCTACCAGATATTGTGCATCCTTCTTCCTCATGTATTACCTTCTGGAGGTTTTTCCTCATTCTCAAAGCCAATGTCTTGCCCATTAACTTATAGTCCATATTAAGGAATGTAATCAGTCTCCAGTTTTTCAGGAGTTCCTTCTCCCCTTTCTTAAAGAATAAGATCACAATGCCTCTTGTAAAATCTTTCCCTGCATCTCCTGTTTCTGCTATTTCCTCAAAAACTTCCACTACCCATGCCCAAAACTTCTCATAAAATGCCATAGGCAGTTCACCTGCTTTTGTGATTTCCCTCTTTTAAAGGTATTTAAGCTCTCCTCCGCATCCTTTTTAAGCTTAGCTTTTCTTCCATCTTCTTTGCTTTCTCCTTCTCTACTTTGTCTTCATTTTCTTCTAGGAAAAACTTTCGTCTTCTTCCTGTCAGAGCTCTTCATAAAATCTTCTCATTGCCTCCAACACCTCCTCCTGCTTTTTCACCTGAGTATCACCTTCTTCCCACCTTGCTTTTAGCTCTCCTTTCACAGTCTTTACCATAGCTGAAAAGTATTGGGACCGCACTTTGTTTTCTCCCACCTAAGTTGCTTGTGCTAGAAATGTTTTCTCTCTTGTCTTTCTTTGAAATCAGCTTTCTATCTCTTGCCTTGTTTCTTTTAGTTCTTCTCATATCCGTCTCCCTTTTGCGGCTTCCTTTAGCAGCTCATGCATTTTTCTTTGTTGCTCTCTCAGCATTCTTGTTCATTGCCCTCCGTGCTTCAAACAATTTCTCCATCCTCTTCTTCACCATAATCCATCGCTCTCTGATATTCTTAACATATTTCTTCAGTGTTCCCCACCTTTCATGCTGTCTTGTGCATGCTTGAAATATTGCCTCATCTTGTAGCAGGCACGCATCTAACTTCCACACTCCCCAGCCTCTTATGGGGCTCTTACCAAGACTCAGTTCAGCCTTCAGCTTCTGGTGATCACTAAATGCTACAATTATGGTTTCTTTCCTCCTTATCTCTATTTCTTTTGATACAAGCACAAAGTCAATTCTTGCTTTTCTTCCCATTGGGGTCAGTTCTAATTGTGACTCTTCTTTTTTTTTATTTGCCTGCAATCTGGATGAACTGTCTTAAATTCCTCCTTCTCCTGTGCTGTCACCTGCTTTTTATTATGCAGTTGAAATCCCCCGCTTGCAGTTTCCCCCTCAACCACATAATCTGCTAGCTTTCTAAGCAGAGCCTTCCTCTCCCCCGATCTAGTGGTGCACAATGCACATACCTTGAAAACTTCTATTTCTGCTCCCCTGATTGATAGTATTATTCACCTCAGTCTGCCACTGATGCTATCTTCCACCTGCTTTGCTTTCATCTCTGGATTCATGAATAGTATTGCTACTCTCGCCGCTTTGTTTTCCTTTGTCCCTAACCATCAGGATGGTCCCCTTCTCCACCTTTTCTCAAAATGCTCATAATCCCTTCCCCCAGTATCCCACATTCTTGAAGGCAGGGTACGTCTCCCCTTACTTGTTTTAACATTGGCTTGATCTGTTCCCATCGCTTTTTTGTTAGTACACTCCTCACATTAACAGTTGCCATTGTACTTGGTATAGGCCATTGTACTTGCCATAATCAGTGCCATTGTACTTGGTTTTTTTAAAGTGTGCCTATCCCGTTAAGGCTTGCCAGTGCAGCTGCCTGCTGTGGTCGACTCCTTCCCTTCCTCTACTCTCATGCCTGTTGCTTTTGCAAGCTGCCTGGCTGCCTTTGCATTCAGGAAGTCTTCCATTTTCCCACCTCCCTGCTGCTTCCTGCCTCCAGTTTGCCAGACTGGGCTGGAGCCCAGGAGAGTTAATGGTGGGAAGCTGTTCTCTAGTTCTGACTCTGACTCATTCCCCTCATTTTCCGGTTGCTTTTTCCTGCTTTTCTTCCCCTGTGTTTTCTTCCTTTTTCTGTCCCTGAATCCTGGGCTCTCTTACTTGCTCCACCTCCATTTCTTCTGCTTCTTTCATTTCTGCTTTCTTCCATTCCCCCATCCCCTTCTTCTTCTCTGGTTTCTTCTTGAGCTGCCTGAACTACAGATATTATACTCCCTTCTTTCTCCTATCCTTCCTCCTGCAGGGTCGCATCCACCATTTCTACTTCACTTTCACCCTCCTCTTCTCCTCCACTGTCCCTTTCTGATTCACACTGTTCCTCAGCGCATCTGACCTTGCTTGCATAGGCTTTGGGATACCTGCAGAATAGATGTCCTTCCCACTACAGCCGGGGCATTTTAGGGACTCATGGCACTCTGCAGCTTATGCCTCTTCCCTTCCCTTCAAGGTCATAAGCTGATGGAGAATAGGTTTAGGTTGGAGATCAGAAGGCAATATTTTACAGCTAGGGTGGCCAAAATCTGGAACCAACTTCCCAGGGAGGTGGTCCTGGCCCCTACCTTGGGCAAGTTCAGGAGGAGGTTGGACGAACACCTGTCTGGGGTCTTGTGAACCCAGCATTCATTCCTGCCTGTGGCAGGGGGCCAGGCTAGATGATCTGTTCAGGTCCCTCCTGACCCTAGCTACTATGAAACTACTATGAAACTATGAAACACCATGAGGAGACAGTTTGCAGGTGGCCCTCTTTGCTGCATTTGCTGTATTGCTTTGGTTGCACATAGTATATTATAAAATAGTGATAGGGCCCCAGCTGGGGAGGTGCTGTAGCCCACCTGGGCCCCACTTGTTTGCTCAACAGCAAGCCATGCCCTCTATGACCCTTTCCAAATACCGTATTTGTCCTGCACCTCCTTTACACAAATTACTCTTTGCACATGCAGCTAAATCCACCATTCTCTGTCTTTTGCTTCTAATAAATCCATATACATTCTTACTACAATCACTTGCTCCCTTAATTTTTCCCTTGCTATAAACATTATCCCTCTTAATTTATCCCTCCTACATTCCTCCACATTGTTCTTCCAAAAAAAATTCAGACCCTTCATGGTTCCAGTAAGTAAACTCCCAAATCTTTCTGCTTTGGAAATAAATGAGGCTGGTGAGATGTTCTGCCTGCACCTCCAGTATCTTAAACAGTACCTTTTCTATAAACTCATCCAGGTAGATGTTCAACTCCTGGGCAGCAATGGCATTGTGTAGGTGGAAAAAGCTGGAAATGCTCTTACTTATGGAGGCACCAGGTCTTGCAGTAGTCAGCCAGGTTTGTGATATCGCTGTTCAGAGTGTGTTCTAGCTCAGAGAAAGTTCAGGTCTGGAATCTGCAGCAGATGGCATCAACAGATGAATTTCCATAACTGGGTTTGTGGTAGATTATTGGTGTCCAAGTTGTACAAGGTTGGAGCAAGCACAGATCCCTGACATAGTTGGCTGGTCTGTCTTCTCCAATGCTGGTAGGAACCTACCAAAATGACAGGCCAGTGCAGCCCATCTGAATAAGATACGTGGTAGTGCCCATTAAGCACAGCTCCCCTCGCCACCAACTCCTCTTCCTGTCATGGTGAACCACACCATTACTCTCTCTGTCACCTCCTTTCTCAGACTGGCACATATGATTAGTGTGGTTTTGCCCTCTGTGACATGAAGCCATACCAGTTTGTCCTGTACTTCATCTGAACATACATTTTTGGAGCATCACAGGACTTGTGACAAAAACACCCTGTTCCAGTTATGAGTCAGGGTTAATTAGCACAGAGACCCTTTGTGGGGGCGTATCTGGAGTACACACAGGGCACGATTACACATGCAGTTAATTTAAAACAATAAACACCGGTGCTTATTGTACCAGAGTTAATTGCTCCTGGGTGTGCTGTTTGAATGTGTGCCAAGGACCACGGCATATTGAGCTGGGCCCGAGCAAACCCAGCTGGCAGGTGGCTCGGGGGTCAACACAGTTCAATGTAGTGTGGAGGGGCCGCGTGGGGCATGAGGGTGCTTCAGTGTGAGGCTAGCCAGGAGGCAGGCCCCATACTGAAGCACCCTTGTGCCCCAGCCGGCCGGGGCAACATCTACATGTGTGCTGCTGTAGAGTAAAAAACTTCACAGCAGGATAGTACTTATATTTACAAATACTACCCTGCTGTGGAGTTTATTAGTTCACTCCAGCATAATAGCTCTGCCGGTGTAGATGACAAGCTGTTTCAAGCTAATTAGTGTACTCTGCAGTAAACGTCTTGTGTAGACACACCCACACAATACTGAGCAGTGCTGATCTGTGGGGGTCACCGTGGAGGGTGGGGCCACACCATGGCTCACCATGACTTGAAATGCTGTTGACTCTGTTGAGGCTCAGTCAAGATCCATTGAGTAGATCTTGGCTACACACTGACTTTATGGAAATGGGAGACTCTTCCCTAGCTTGCTCCTGTGGCCATATGGCTGAGGTCAAGCAAAACTCAGGGGCATCCAAACCCCAAGCTTCTGAGCTTGGGCCTGCATGTAGGATGCCCACCAAAGGACATCTGGGTCGGGGTGGAGGGTGTTTGCTGGTAGTAGGGCCACATATGGTTCTTGAATGACTCACAGATTTGGAATTGATTTGGCTGATATAGCTTGGAACATGACAAATTTTCCTTTAAAAAAAAAAAAGTTTAGCTGGCAGAGAAGATACCACAATCTTAGGCTTTAACTAAGATCAAGCAAGACTGGGGAGACCCCGAGCCCCAAGGTCTCAGCCTGGGGCTTCCACATAGGATGTCTGCCTGAATTTGAGGAATATCTCAAAGCCTCCGACAGAAAAGTTGGGGACAGAGAATACTTGCCTGGCAGTAGAGCCACACGGACATGACAACTGAGCTTTGTTTAGTCAAATCTTGGAACTTGACTATTGGGCTTTGCCAAATTGAATCTGAAACTGATTTAGCCCTTGAAACAAATTATTAAAAAAAAAAAAGTTTATACTAGATTTCCAACACTATATTTATGAAACACCTATGTTAAAACTTGCAGCAGTTTCAAAAAAAGATAACATGCAGCAATTCTGGATGTACTAAGTTAGTGGATATTATATTCAAATTGCTACAACCATGTTTAATTTCACATTTATTGTTTTCAAATTTGTGTCTCAAGTCCACGTGCTCTGGGAGAGCGTAGTCTCACAATAAGGGAAGGGGGGAACAGGCTACCAGGAGAAAAAAATAGGGAGAAGTAGAAAACAAAGGCTACCTGATTCCTCAGATTTATTTTCCCTGCTGTAGCAGTGGGATGTAGACAAATTGAAGGCAACTCTTCAATAATTAGATTCTATGTCAGGAAAATTGTAACAAATTTATACATTTTTCATATATAGAATCTAATTATTGGGGGTCATCTTATAATCAGGGGAATGTCTATTGAATAATATGGTAGTTGGTCAAATAAAACTTAATTAACTATAGCTAATCACTGGAAGCTATTTGCTAAGCTAAAGATACTTGTTCTGTACTTAAAAATGGCATGGGTGTGGTTCATTGGCAGTCCCTCTTTAACCCTTTTCTTGCTCTGCTTGATCTGGTTGCAGCATTTTGGCACTGAAGTGACTTGCAGTTGGTGGACAGGACAAATTCCTGTGGGTGAAATGGTAGCCCAGTCCCAGACACTAGCCCCTGCAGAAAGCAAAGCCGGTAGGTGAGATTTATCCAAACCAAAGTCACTACAGTTTTATTTGCCTTTAGAATTTATTGTATTGAATTAAACATACCTAATGCATTTATTCAAGCTGTAGGTGCCCCGTAGAGATTAAACATGGAAAAGATTAATAAACCTCCTGTTCTATATCATGCGTAGAACGGTGGTATCTGAGCATCACATATATGCCTATGATTCTTTCCCCATAACACTTCCCATGGGATATTACAGCACCATCCTCCTTTACCAAGGAAAGAGAGGTACACAAGCAGATTCAAAGAGGTACACAAGCATCCACTTCACGTCGAGGACATGAGTTTTTCATTTAAATCACTGGGTTTGCTCAGGACCCTAAAGCAAAGCACATACTTAGTGGATCAGGACTGAAAGTAACTTATGCAAGATCAGACAAAATGCCTGGGGCAGATGCAGAAATAGGCTGTCCCATGCTGCTGCCTTAACCACGGCCCAGAGTTCCTCTCTACAAGTCATGTGGGAGCTAACAGGCATGTAGAAGGGTATGAAAGAAACAAGGATGATATCAAAGGAGCAGGAAGGAGATATGAAGAGAGACCTAATACAGATAATCCTCTCAGATCTCAGCTCTCGTGGAGAGCCTTCCCGTGAGCTTGCCAAAGACCCTTTATCAACGCATGGCAATTAACGGAAGGAAAGATCTCATTATGCTGCAGTCGTTGAAATGGTTATGAGTTTGCAACATCTTTCCTTCAAACAGCAAGCCAGCCAGTGCCTTAGCAAGGGGCAGGGGTGTAGAGAGTGGGTCGACTGCCCCAGGCGCTGAAGCAAAGGGGTGCCAACAGGCACTGCCCAGCCACGGCAGGACACAGGATGCAGCTGCAAGTGGCTCATTTGTGGGGGGCGCGGGGATGGGGGAAAGGAAGCTCCCACCACTGTGTGCACCCCCAGGCAAGCATGGGGGGATGTGTGCCCCGCAGATTTGTGTGTCGGGCAAGGGCAGACTTCTACTGCTGCGGGCTTTGCCCTGGGCACCAAACTTCATTGCTTCATCTTTCCATCTCTCCCCGTAAGATATTCTTCACCACTTCCCCTCAGAGTCTACCTGGCACGAGGAGTAATAGGTACTTCATATATGTCCACCAACGCTCAGAAAAATTCATGATCTTTTTCTGCTCTTTTTCTGCACTTCTTTCAACTCAGAAAACTTCTGTTGAAACAAGTCCCTGCCCCCACCACCTTTTATAAGAGCAGGTTAGACAAATTTGGATGAGATGCTTTAAACAGGGTTTGAGTCTGCCTCGAGCAAGGGATTGAGCTAAGTGACATCCTGACATCCCAACCAGGCCTATTTTTCTAAGATCTTAACCAAAATCTATTTTTCCCCCTTGTAAAGTTTAAAGCACTGCAAAGCTCTCTACTTCCATGGTTTAACTTATAGACTTGTTTTCCTTTTTAATTAACATGTCACAGTCTTCTGGGTGCTCTTATGCTTTGCTGAACAGCCTGTCCCAAACCTCTCTTCTCCAGCCATTCATTAAAAGTGGGATCACACATCATGAGGGTCCCCCCCACCCCCCGCTTCCCCCCCTCTCTCCAGTCTTGTTATGTTGGTGGAGGCCAAATTGTATTTCACTCTGTATGACTAATTGGCAGTTTTCAGTGCGTATGTATTCTTTTTGGTAACTACTCATGGGTTGTGATTCTATTACCCCTACTGTTGGCTTGGAAATAGCATTTAAAGATTTGCTTTCTTGGGAATTGACTTATAGATATATGCATAATAAGGGTTCAAGATGGGCAGCAGGGGTTAATTGATTTGTGAGAGCCTGGGTTTCACACTCACAGTACCATATAGCCCTGGAAGCAGACAGGCTGTCTAGCATGACAAGGCCAATGGATGGACACAGCGTGAGAACCGACAGTATATACCATAGTGTCTAACACAACAAGGACACAAAGCCTGGGAACCAAGGAAGTATGTACCATACTGTCTCATAACACGAGATAAGTGACACCAGCTGCAAGGCCCCAGAGCAGCAGGGGGGGCTGAGTCCCGGTTTGGGGGGAACAGACCAAATTCGGACAAGGCCCGGAAGGCTACATGGTCATGTGACCGCAGAGAGACAACCAGCCAGAGACAGCCACGGATGAAAAGTCATCAGGAGTCATCAAGAGGGGAAGAGAATACAAAAGCAGAGACTTGAGAGTAACAAAGGGTTCCTCCCTGTCCCACCCATGTTCCTCCTTCTTCTCCCTGAGCAGGGTCCCTATCCCCATCCCTGTCCCCTGGGAAGGGTCCCCAAGACCACCATGGACCAAGGGCATACCAGCAGCTTGTCTCATGCACCCCACTGGAGCAGGGTGTGGGCCTGGGCATCCAACCTCCAGACTGCTGACATCTGACACTTAAGAGCAAGAGGCTCAGAGGGGAGCCTGAGTCCTGACCAGTTGTACTTTGACTCTGATGACAGCCCTAGGATTTGGTAGATATATAGAACTGTTTGATTGTGTCTTTTCTGTTAGCACTGTGTATCAATAAATTTGCCTGTTATTGAATGGAAAGGTCGTGGTCAGTCTGAGGGTGGGTCCCCCTGCCCAGAACAAGGTATCTGGATCCTAAATCCAGAGCCAACATCAACACTCAGCGTGTTTAGTAGGCCATGCACTGGCCAGGCAGGTTTGCAGCTATGTACATGCGCCCACTGTGATTGCATAGGTGCACTAAATCACTAAAAAACTAGCCAGATAAAAGGTCATGGTTAATGCATGTTAGATGTCAGAGAAGGAAGATAACAACCCTCCCATATTTTAGCTCCAATAGTTCAGTTTTTACAGCATTTGCTTAGTAAACAGGAGCCCTGTATTCCTGGAGTATCTCACCCAGGGGGAGTTGGAGCCTGTATCATTCTGACTTCCCAGCACAGTGCTCTGACCACTGTGCCACATGTTAGGCATTATCCAGGTCGTTCCCTAGCACTCCTTTGGAAATTGCTCCCCTAGGCAGCATGTTGCTCAGCAAGATGGATGCTGCTCTGAAAGTAGCAGGAGCTGGGTTTTGGACTGGATCCTTGTTCCCAATGGGGAAGAAACATTCCTGCTGCACTGATCTCTAGCCAATGGCTGCTGACTGCACGGTGAAATGGCTTAGCTTCAAAAGGAGTGGTGGAAATAGGTTTGAACAGTACCTGAGCTATGGCACTATTGTTAGAGCACTGTACGAAAAGGCACAAGTGCTAAATGCTAGGGGTGTGTGAAGTGAGCCCTATTCAATTCGGATTTGGTTCAAATCAGAGACAGTGATTCAATTAATTGATTCAGATCACTGTCCCTGATTCACTTCGGCTGAATCTGAATTAGAAGATTCGACACTGATTCTGAGAATCAGCATTTCGGACCTAGACACAGCTCTAAAAATTTTTCTTCATACCTCGAGGTACCAGCATGGCTTGTGATCACTGCAATGCTGGGGCAGATGGAGCGTGAGGAGTGTGAGGGCAGGGGGCAATCCACGTACTTGGCGGAAAACCTGGAAGTGGACTGGAAGTACTTCTGGCTGGGGAAACTCTTTGAGAAGATCATCAAGGAGCACATTTGTGATGGGCCAGCATCAGAAATGATGCTCAGGGGCAATCAGCATGGATTTATTAGGGGGAGATCATGTCAGACCAACCTGATTGCCTTTTATGATCAGGTCACAAAGGCCATGGACGCAGGTGTCGCGGTGGATGTAGTCTTTCTGGACTTCAGCAAGGCCTTTGACACCATCTCTCACCCCATCCTAATTAATAAACTAGGCGACTGTGGCATAGATGCCTACACAGTCAGATGGATTGCAGATTGGCTGAAGGGTCGCACTCAGAGGGTGGTGGTGGATGGATCATACTCGACTTGGGGGGAGGTGGGTAGTGGAGTCCCCCAGGGCTCAGTCCTGGGGCCTGCGCTGTTCAATTTCTTCATCAGCGATCTTGATGTTGGGGTGGAAAGCAACCTGTTTAAATTCGCTGATGACACCAAAATTTGGGGGGAGGTGAGCACGCTAGCAGGGAGAGAGAGATTGCAGAAGGATCTGGATAGGTTACAGGGGTGGGCAAACAGGAACAGGATGTGTTTCAATACGGACAAGTGCAGGGTGCTGCACTTGGGTAGTAGGAACCAGCAGCACACTTATACGATGGGGAACTCCCTACTTGAGAGCACGGAGGCGGAAAGGGATCTTGGTGTCATTATTGACTCCAAGATGAACATGGGCCGACAATGCGAGGTCATGGTTGGCAGGGCTAACCGGACCTTGTCGTGCATCCACAGGTGCATCTCGAGTAGAGCCAGGGAGGTGATCCTCCCCCTCTATGCGACGCTGGTCAGGCCGCAGCTGGAGTATTGTGTCCAGTTCTGTGCGCCCCATTTCAGGAGGGATGTGGACAACATGGAGAGGGTCCAGAGGAGGGCCACCCGCATGATCCGGGGACAACAGGGCAGACCCTACAGTGAGAGACTGCGGGACCTGAACCTATTCAGCCTCCACAAGAGAAGGCTGAGGGGGGACCTGGTGACCGTCTATAAACTCACTAGGGGGAACCAGAAGGGTTTGGGGGAGACGCTGTTTCCCCTAGCCCCCGCTGGCATAACAAGGAGTAATGGGCACAAGTTGATGGAGAGGAGGTACAGATTGGACATCCGAAAAAACTACTTCACAGTTAGGGCGGCTAGGAGCTGGAACCAACTTCCAAGGGAGGTGGTGCTGGCCCCTACCCTGGGGATCTTTAAGAAGAGGCTGGATACCTACCTGGCTGGACTCATTTGAGTCCCGTTTTTGTTTTTAGGGTTTTTTGTTGTTCTCCCGCCCTGGCGGGGGGTCAGGCTAGAAGATCTATTAGCACAGGGGGGGAGGGGGGGAGCAGGAGGCAGTGTGCTCCCTGGTGGACCTGGAAGTGGACCAGAAGTACTTCCAGTCCACTTCTGGGTCGGCTGCCGAGTACCCTGGGGAGCCCCCCATGCTCCTGTGGGACACTCCATCCGCCTCAGCCTCGCAGCACTCATGAGCTGCCTGCTACCTAGAGGTATACAGAAAAAACATTTAAAGCTGTGTCTATGTCTGAATCGCCAAATCTCTCCAAATAGATTTGAAGGGTTCTGATTCAATTCGAAGAGGTTAAAGGGTCCTCTGATTCGATTCGGATTTGGAGATTTGGCCACCGAATCGAGCCAAATCCCCGCCAAATCGAATCAGGGACTGAAGCTTTGCACAGCCCTACTAAACGCCTCTGGGTAAAGGAGGTTTAGAATCTGGACTCTAACTTCCTGAGCAAGTGCCTTAAACATTCAGCAGGGTCCTTCTCTGATGTTTCCAAGTATGGCCCAACTAGTGTGCGGCCAACTGTGTGCACTCAGGCAATATGTGCATGCTTATCTGTCTACACTGCAAGGGAATAGAATTGTATTTTGTGTGTTAGCTGCCCACAACATTACTTACAGGCTGGAAAGTTATCACTGAGGCATAGATCAGGTAATAGAATTCTACCCTAAATGATCACAGTTTTAGCTCCTGGGACATATTTTCTATTGCCCGTTGGTTTGTTGTTTAAACATTCGATAGAACATAGACTTTTCTTTTTTACATTCATTTTCTTCTGGACTTCAGAAAGGTAACAGGGAAAAAATACCCTCCAGTTTCTTTCAAGGCTTCATTGACTAATATATTTTAGGATTTAATTTAATGTCTTTATGAGATGGATATAATATCAAGTAGAAGGGATCATTAAAAAAGGGAAAAGGGCATGCTAATTAACCATTTTTATTATGACAACTTGTGCTAAAGACCAAGTAAAGATTGAGTGTGCCACGTTCCAATCTGTGTGGGAGTTTGCATGATAAGGATACTCCAAAACACATAATGCAAAAATTGCAATGTCTCGTACAGTGCTCAGCCTATTCAAACTGTTATGTAAATTGAAAAGCATGTCACTCATCGCCCTTCCTTCAGTGTGACTGATGATTGAATGGGCTTGGGTTCTGGCAGAGAGGTAGGGATTAGTTGTTAAAGCACTAGGCTCAAAGGAGGTAAGTACAGAAGATTGGCTAGAGAAGCTGGGTGAAATATTTTGGTGAACATATCTCCCCTCCCCCCTCCCCCATGCACACACGCACACCCCACCACCAAAAAGTGCACATTGAGCTCAATCAAAGCAGTTCATGTGAAAAATACATATACACACCAGCCAGACAATGGATGAAGTTACAATGAACTCATCAAATGGTTTTACCTGCAAAACCCTGACTTTGCTTGCCATTTTCAAAATGAAATCTTTTTATTTCTTGGTTTGCAAAATCATTTCACTGAGAAATTTACCTGAATTTATTTTATTTAAAAAATATTTCACATATCCACAATAACCTAGTGTTTAATTCAGCCTGAAACAGTTCCCTTCCCTCCACCCAACTTTTCATTTTGGCAGAATGAAAAGATGTTTTACTTTCAGACGCATCTAAAATGATTCTCCCCTATATATCAGGGGTGTACTTGGTAGCTGTGTTGGTCTGAGACAAAAAGATATACAAAAATCTAGAACTCTTGGTACCAAAATGATACCTTTTATTAGATCAGTTTCCAGTTGGTCTAATAAAAGGTATTATTTTGGAACCCAGAGTTCTAGTTTTTTTGTATATCTCCCCTATATACACATTTTCAAATGAAAAAGGCTGTACCCAAAGAATCCATTATTTTCACAGCTCTGGAAGGCTCTATAGCCTATTACTAATCACCTGAAGGGGCCAGTTGTCCCAAAACATCTACAGGGGGGAAAGAAGCCTGTTTCTAAGTTAATGGGTAATAAACCCCTCTTCATAGCAGTGATTTCCACCAGAAGTGAACAGCTACCAATCCTAGGGTCTGACTGTCCGTTATGCCTGACTCCGCTCTTCAGAAATACATTTGCTAGGGTGGGTTTATGGATTAGCAGATTTCAGTCTTTCCTCACTCCCTCTATTCATGTTTTTCTGCTCTGTTTCAGCCGAAGCCTTACATGCAATTGTGGTTCTGAGCCTTTCCATGGCAGAAATTAATTAACTAACTTTGCATTTTGATGCCGTACGTGGAAATGCCATCTGCTACATGATGGCTCTGATTTTTAATCTGCCTAAATCCTGCTGAAGCCTACTGATGTCATGGAGACTGGTTGATCCTCTATTCGGTTCCCTATTATTAGCAAATTAAGATACTCTTCTTGCTGTTGATTTCATCATCTCAGCCATTTTAAAAACTGTATCGGGAACAGAAATAACCCTATTATCAGACCAAGATACAATTTAGCCATAACACTAATCTCTGTTGGTCTGTAACAGGCTGTGTTGCTGTATCTCTTGCAATTCTTCCTAGCCCTCATTCCTACAACATGGGAAAATGTTTCCTTATCAAACAGTCTTTTAAAAATCTAATTAGATAAAGACCCACAAGAATATCAGTGTAATATCTTTCTCTTCTTCTACTCTATCTCAAACATCCCAGGATGGCAGGTGCTTGCTTAAATCTGTCTCTCTGTAGAAGAAAAAACAACTTAATAAAAGGAGGGGTTTGGTATTAATCTGAAGCCAGTATGCACATCTACATGAGACATTCACTGCAGAGCTGACTAATTAGCTCCACAGTAAAACATCACTGTCTACACGTGCAGTGCTATTAGGACAGAGTAAACTAATTAACTCTGCCATAGGATAGTATTGCCAGACACAAGTACTATCCTACATGGAGTTATTTACTCTCTCACAAAGGACATGCAGATGCTGATGGGACTGGCTGGGGCATGAGGATGCTTCAGTGCAGGGGGTGCCTGCCAGCTAGCCCCCATACTGAAGCACCCTCATGCCTCAACCAGCCCCTCCACAGCACATTGAACCCAGTTGGAGCAGCCCTGGGCTGGCAGGCTGATCTCCTGGGTCCCCTGCCAGCCAGGGCTGCTCTGCCCTGGTTGAACATGCTGCAGTCCCAAGCGCACATGCAAACACAACGCCTGGGAGCAATAAACTCTGATACGAACTGCATCGGAGTTTATTCAGCCATATTAATTGCATGTGTAGATGGGTCCTGTGTGTCCTTACATTGATTTAAGTATTTAAATAAGGGACTAGATTCTGATCCCCACACTTCTTACACTGCAGCTAGTCTTATTAAAAGGGATCCTGGCTTTCTCTGTTTAAAAATCATAGAATAATAGAAAGTTAGGGTTGGAAGGGACCTCAGGAGGTGATTTAGTCCACCCCCTACTCAAAGCAGGACCATCCCCAACGAGATCATCCCAGCTACAGCTTTGTCTAGCTGGGTTTTGAAAATCTCCAAGGATGGAGCTTCCACCACCTCTCTGGGTAACCTGCTCCAGGTGTTTTACTACCCTCCTAGTGAGAAAATTCTTCCTAATATCTAACCTAAACCTCCCTTGCTGCAACTTGAGACCATTGCCTGTCGTCTCCCCTCACTGAGAACAGTCCAGCTCCATCCTCTTTCAACCCCCCTTCAGGTAGTTGAAGGCTGCTATTAAATCCCCTCTTGGTCTCCTTTTCTTTGGACTAAATAAGCCCGGTTCCCTCAGCCTCTCCTCATAAGTCATGTGCCCCAGCCCCCGAACCATTTTTGTCACCTTCCGCTGGACTCTCCCCAATTTGTCCACATCCTTTCTGTAGTGGGTGGCCCAAAACTGGGCACAGTACTGCAGATGTGCCCTCACCAGAGCTGAATAGAGGGGAATAATCACTTCAGAAATTCTCTAGTAAATATTGCAAGTTGTCTGATTAAAACCCCCCAAATCTGCATTTTTCTGTGATGAAAATGAAACGCCGCTATATATATCGGTATCAGATGAACACAATGTTTTATTGATCTATTTACAATTTTAAAGCAGTTTGGAAGCCTACCAGTGCCTCAATCACTATAATAAAATACATTCTAAATACCTATAAATTTTGGCATTTGATTTTGGGTTTTTTATCATGGAAAATCAGAGCTCCCCTTGCCTCCTTCACTCACCAGGATGTGGGCCCAGCTCTGGCGGTCCCCCCTCACTGTTTTGTGACACTGAACAGGCCTGATATGCCAGTGCCCTGCCCATGCCATTGCTGCTCACTCCCTATCCACAGCCTCCTGGCCCTGCTGGTGCCCCT
>NW_005841989.1:1051839-1055200 GCF_000455745.1 Alligator sinensis
TGAAGGGGAGCCCCAGCTGCCAGGGCTATGGGGCCAGGGACCACAGCCCCTGCCCACTCCCTGCCCCCCTCACCGCAGCAGCACCCAAGCCAGGGCTACCACATGTGGGAGGTGGCAGCTGCTGTGGCAGAGCAGAGCATGGAGCCTGGTTCTCCCTCTCCCACAGGTAGCACAGCCCAAGCAGAACCCATGGGAGGGCGTGTGGGCTGCCTGCTGCAGGCTTGGGCTCCCTGCCCTGCTGCCTTCCTCCCGGGGCCTCTGTGGCCCAGTGGGTGGGACCTGGCATGGCAGGACAGAGCAGGACCAGACGGGGAAGCTCGGTGCTGCTGCAGCAAGCCCTGCACTACCATGGTGAGGCACCCCCTGCCTGCCCAGAAGCAGTGGAGGTGGTGGCACAGAGTTGTGCCCCTTGCTGCTCAGGGAGTCCGAGTCTGCAGCGGGGAGCTCACCCCACTCCCACCCTGTGCACAAATCTGGGTGGCATGTCCCCCCCCCCCATGCCCCCTCCAGGGGGTGCATGCAGCAGCGGGGAGCCAGCTTCCCCGCCAGACAAGCTACCCATGGCCCCGTCCCACTCCCCGACTGAGCCCTGCAGTTGTGCATTTCAGCTCCGGGCCATGGATCGCAAGCTCCATGCACTGCCCAGGCTGGGCAGCAGGTCCAGCCCCAGCCCTGCCCAACTCCCTCCATCCCTCCTTCACTATAGGAGCCTCACTTCCCACCCTCCTGCACTCCAGGCTGCCTGGTGGCCATGTGCATATATGAATGTGCACATGTACATGGCTCCCCCTGCCTGACCACCCTCCTCCCACTGCCCCCATCCCTATGCAGGCTGGAACTCCCCACTCCCCCCAGCCCCTTGTGAGCTTCCCCAGTCTGCAAAAGGAAACTCACCTTCCCTGCGTATTTCTCCTTAAAAATCCATTTTTTTCTCTTTAAAATGAGAAAATTAAGGTTTTTCTCCTTAAAATGAGGAATTCTGGATTTGACCATGCTTTTCTATCACAAATGGAAAACCTGGATCCCTGCTTATTAAGGTGAAGGGGACCCCTTGTTCCTGAGGTGCTACTTAGTTAAATGGTATAACAATCTTGCTCATAATAAAGCCTAGATATAGAAGTCTGGCTCTTAAGAAAGACAGGAGCCATGTGAAGCATTCAGAGCTAGATCTCAACCCACTGAAAATGTTGGGGTGGGAGGAAAATATAACTGCTTTCTAGAAGTACATTGTGGGGGTAAAAACACCAGAAGAGCTGTTTAAATTAAATGTTGGCACAAGAATATGGTCATAAACTGGACAGAAATCTAATTAGGATGGAAATTAGAAGAATGTATCTTATCATCAGGGTATGGAGGTTTGGGAAAAGTCTTTTTAATAGCTGAAATCAGGGCAAACAGCCCAACTTGTTCTAAAATGACATTTAGTTTATGAATGGTATTCTACGACCTGCTTGCCTTGGGATTGGACTGGACTCACCCAGGAGCTTGTTGGAGTTTCCTGAGTGAGCTTTTTGCCTGCATTGTTTAGCCACTGGTATAAAACTCTGCAATGAATAATGTTGTATAATTGTGTATCATGACTTGCATTGGTGCAATTCATCTCAAATTCAGAGAGTCTCTAAAAGAGAATGGCTGATTTCAAGCCATGGTATAGCTACCTTATCTGTATAAGTGTGATGAGCAAGTGCTGGAGAACTAACATACCTATATAATGATGCCTTCAGCTGGGTATAACCAGGCTAGGCCACACTCCACATGAAACCCACAACAAAAGGGGTGAACAGACTACTGACAGGTGTCTTTTCTAGATCCTGAGTGCCTATGCTAAGGCCAAGCCTCATTTCCAGTTCTTGCCTAGATCCTGCCTGCTTCAGCCTCGCTCCTTACCAAGCCTCACCTTCCTCCTACTTCCTCTGTCCCTTGACTCTAGTGTTGATCAGGTTGATCAGTGGATCTGGACCTTAGCTTGTTCTTTAGACTTTGTTTCTGGCTTAGAACTCCAGCTTCTAAACACTGCTCTACCTACCTCCCACATAAGTCCATTGATAGGCTTTATACTGGTGGACTTGGTACGTAGGACTGATATTTGGTCTTCTACATTGGGTTAGTTTCACCCATGGAATATATTGGGAGCACTGATCCCTTTTGTGACTTTCTGGGCCCAGTCCTCACAGTGAAATCTCAAGAAAGCCAACAAGATTTTCAGCAATTCATCAAAGACTTAGTTGAGTATATGTTAGGGCTGTGTGAAACAGCCCCGTTCCATTTTGCCTTGAGTTTTGAGGTTTCCATGGAATAGCATTCCGTTTTGAATTTAATTTTGATTCAAAACAGCTGTTCTGTTTTGCTTTGTTGAAACAGTGAGGCTGTTTTGACCTTTCACTAGATCAGGCTGGGGATGGGAAGTCAGCCCCTGGTCTGATCTTGCGACAGGGATGAGAAGTCAACCCAGCTGGACTGACTTCCCATCCCCAGCACTACGGTTGAAACATTTTGTTTTTTTAAATGTTTCGACTAGCCTCATTTTGTTTCGACACCCTTTGTTGCCCTTCAATTTTGCTGTTTCGATCTCAAAATGAGCTGAAACAGTGTCAAAATGAAACAGCCAGCGAAATTTCACACAGCTCTAGTATACGTGCACAGAACAGTGCTCTGTTTCTAAACAGTTGCATTTTGTTTCTTCCAAAGCTGCTTTTCCACATGTATAGCAAGACCACTTTGTCTGGGTCTTGCTGATATACAGGCTACACTTCAAGTTTTAGCACAGAGGCTTTTTATAAGTAAGCAAAAAATAAAGGGAGGCATTGTGATTAAATTAAGGTGCCATGTATGAATAGTTATAAAGTGTTAATCAGTTGCTATAGATCATCTTAGTGTACAACTCAATGGGTTCCCTATTGCCCTAGCTTATGATTGCATATAAAACTTTATACTACTATAACTATCTACGGTACATAAGACTTATGTCAGTAACAGGCTTGTAGCATTTAGTAGGCAATTATTAACCCTCTACAAGCAGAACCTTTACAGAAAGCAGAACCTTTCTCAGAAACTGGAAGAGGCACTTTCTAATCCACCCCAAATCCAACCACATGTGTTGTTAATGTAACTTTCCAGGATAAACTGATCCTCCTGCCAAAAGACTTGTATGGGAACTTTAATCCCAGGGTAATGAGCCAGAACACATATTGCTAGACGCAGGGTCCCAAGTGAGGGTGCTTCACTGCTCTTCTAGATGCTGTAGAACAATGGTACCTAACCTTTCACCCCCTGGGATGGTTGAGTGGCAGGTCATTCAATGGGCCAGATACACCTGTGAGCCTGATACAACATGTGTGGAGTTTTGTGCGGGCCGGCTCCC
>NW_005841989.1:1055832-1056042 GCF_000455745.1 Alligator sinensis
GGGTTCTCCATAACAACAGAACACTCCGTCGTGCAAAAGAGCTCCAATTTGGCGGGAACATAATTTAGCGGTGCTGAAGCACACACAATTAAAAAATCCAACTTTGGGTTGTGACAGTTAAGGTCTGATCTGGCATGCATCCCAGCCCCACACACCATTTTATGACCATGAACCTGGCTCTAGGCACCAGATCAGGTGCTACATCAGACT
>NW_005841989.1:1056052-1079262 GCF_000455745.1 Alligator sinensis
CCGCCAGCACACATTTTATTGGGCCCACCACCTCAGCCCCAGCCCTGATTCTAAACCTGCACATTAGGGTTGTGTGAAATGGCACCTTTCTGTTTCACCTTGTGTTCTGACGGCTTGAGGGAACAGTGTTTCGTCTTGAATTTAATTTTGAGTCAAACCAGCTCTTCCATTTCATTCCGTTCCGTTCCGTTCCGTTCCGTTGAAACAGAAAGGCTGTTTTGACACTGTTTTGAGTTTTGCTGGGGATGGGAAGTCAGCCCAGCTGGGCTGACTTCCCATCCCCTGGGCTAGAACGTGTGGGGGCTGGGTGGCAGCCCAGCTGGTCTGCCTCCCGGCCCCAGCACAATCTAGCATGAGGGATGGGAAAGCAGCCCTGCTGGGCTGCCTCCTGGCCTAGCATCATCTAGCACGGTGGACGGGAAAACAGCCCAACTGGGTTTCTGCTGCCCCCGGCACGATCTAGCGTGGGGGACAGAAAAGCAGCCCAGCTGGGCTGCCTCCCGGCCCAGCATGATCTAGCATGGCGGATGGGGAAATAACCCAGCTGAGCTGCCTTCCACCCCCGGAGCGATCAAGCATGGGGGACGGGGGAGCAGCCTCACTGGGCTGCCTCCCACCCCCGGCGCAATCTAGCATGGGGGAAGGGGAAGCAGCCCTACTGGGCTGCCTCCCTGCCCCGGCACAGTCTAGTGTGGGGGATGGGAAGTCAGCCCAGCTGGACTGACTTCCGATCCCCAGCCTATTGTCGGAACGTTTCGACTTTTGAAATGTTTCGACCAGCCTCATTTTTTTCGAGGCTGTTTCGATGGCTTTGTTTCCTTCCAATTTTTCTGTTTCAACCTCGAAATTGGTCGAAACAGTGTCGGAATGAAATGGCCAGCGAAATTTCGCACAGCCCTACTGCACATGCTGGATCAGGTCCAGTGCCCTGGTCCCTTGGGCACACCAGATTGGATCTGTCATCATAGCCCCAGCCCAGCCCAACCCAGTCCTGCATGCACCAGATCAAGCCTACTGCTCCAGCCTTGGTGCTGACTCCAGCCCTGTGTGTGCTGGCCCAATCCTGTTCACAGGCCGTATCATTTGGCCCATGGGACTTGGAAATTTGCTGCCAAATTTCCAGACCCTTGTGGAGCCCCGTGGGTCAGGGGTGGATACCCCTGGTATAGAGGTATCTCAGTTAAAATGGAATAATTTGTAAAGTTTGCCACAATAGCCCCACATAGTGCTCTCCTTGTTCTTGCCTTGTGTCTTAACGTTTCTCATTAGGATTAAGCCACGTTATAAAGCATCCTTCTCTTGGTATCCTTTGGGATAGTAAATTGGTCTAGGACATGACATACCTAGCTTCACTGCAATAGCCAGTGAGAATAGAGCACAGGTGATTCAGATTTGCTTTCTTAGGGCAAGTGCCCTAATTGTCTAATGGCCTAATTGTCCTCTTGTGGACACGGATGTAAATAAGCAATTCCATGATTCACAAATTTACTAGTACAAGTAAGAGGGGAATCAGGTTTAGCAAACTGTTTACCCTGTGGGTGACTCATGGCAGACCTTAAAATAAATGTTCTGTGTCTTCTCCATATGGACTCTTCAGATGAGACTTCCATAGGTGCCTAAATGGATTTGGACCCCAAAGGTACTGGGAGTTGGGTATATGAATACGCCAGATAGCTTTAAAAATCTAAGCCTCAGGATTTTGCGATATTTGGCTCGGAAACAGAGGGTTTGTCCTTAAACAAAAGAGATCATTGCCCATATGCATGTGCAGTCTTCTGTCCTTGGCCTCAGAGGTGGCGGCATTTTAGTTATTAAGTGATTCTTTTATGGATGTATGTAGTAAATGAAGCACTTTGAGATGAATCATGCTGTATAACTGCAACATTTTAGCCAAAAGCCTCCAATCCTTATTCAAGCAAAGCACTTAGTGATTTCAGTGCTTTCACTGAGTAAGGACCGATAGTTTGGCCCCTCATTAAGACAACTCAATGAAGTTTAATGCTCGCCTCACTTATTAATGTCAAATCACCTCCCCCAGATCTCACATAAGCCAAGATCATCTTTACATGCAGAATTTCTTTTCCATCACTCTGATTTTTCCAGTGCAGAGAACACGCGAGGTATTAATGCAGACGTAATGCACAGGGGTTAGCAAGGTAAGTGGAGCTCATAATTACCTCATTTGCATTCTTTTCTTCAGCAAAACAGAATTTTTAATGACTTTTATGTGGAACATGGTGTAATCAGCACTTGCGGATGCCAGATGAAAAAGTCATCCAAACAGGTGACTTTACAGCCGGCAAATATAACTAAGCCTGAAGTCAAGAACACAGACCATTCCTGAGTCTTTTGGAAGCCTAGAGACAAAACAGGCCACTGACCCACAGCACAGTTACAGTTCAAACAAATTTACACCCCTCCAAAATGTGTGGCAGTTGAGATATGAAGTCCAAATGTGTACCTTGGATTTATTTTCGTTTTGTTCTTGTAGTCAAAACCAAAGAAGAACTTAATCCAGACTGGGATTTGAACATCCACTCCTGATTTTACAATTATTTGAATTACAAACTAGGACCTGGAGCTTGGCATCATAAATACAAGGAGTCAGAGACAGTTCTTTGTCCCCAGGATTTTAAATGCATTGCACTTTCTGGTTTTGTATCAAAAGAGTTAGGTTTTCAATCTGAGTCATTCTCTTCTTCTGGAGGTAACCTCCAAGCCCACTCTGGACCTTGGAAACCTTAGCACTGAATTCAGTGCTTTTTTGTGACATTTTAGCTTTGACATCATAAGATTTTTTCAGTGAAAAAGAAAAGAAAAAAGCCCACACATTTAATTGAAAAAGTCACGAGTTCTAATTATTTTGCAGATGGGAACTGAGGTTGAGATAAAGTGCACAGCCAGAGGCCATTTGGAGAGTCTGTAGCAGAGCAGGAGTCTTAGTCAAATGCTGTAAGCACAAAACCAGGCTTCCTTCCTCTACAGCTGAACTTGGAAAAGATAAAGTGGGTAGTGGGGACACCACCCTCAAATGAAAATATTCAGGAAAGTCTTGCATCACCCAACTGGAGCATAGGCTTCAAGTCAGTGCAATAACAGAGGAACTGGCCCATTTGATATCTGTTCAATCTCTTTGTTTCATTTTTTCTTTCTCTTCTCGCTCTCTCTCAGACCAACATTAACAAAGTCACCCCAGGGACCAGAATTTAACCATGAATTAATCAGACACTTGCAGACTTCCCTGATGCTGAAATGCAGCTGGTTGTACACACTAGTGCCCTGCAGTAGAGAGATCTCTGCGATGGGAGTTCAACTGGAAGTGGCCTCCTTAGAAGAGGCCAAGGTTCATGGTTCACATGTTCCCTGGAGAGATGAGCTTCTAAAACCAAAGTCAGATGTGCCTTTTGGCACTCATCTGCCAATGAGAAGAAACTACAATGTGGATACATACAATGGGTCCTTGGAATTTGAACCCAGTTCAGTCCTCCACAAGCCTTAGGCCTTGCAATTTGAAGCTGTTTGATCATCAGAATTGTTTAGTCTCTGGTATCCCCCAAAAGAACAAACTCTTTGAACTAAAGCAGGGTCATACTCTCTGTTAGTAGCTGAAGCCATGGGAGGGCTTGTAATCAGAGCATTGTTATGTGCTTGACAGGAACAATAGAGGCTCTGAGTACCAACTCATGGCAAGCGTGTGTCATCCATCTACTGGTTCCTTGCATGATCAGAGCCAGGGTGACCTCTGGCAGCAAGGTGGTTCATCACCCTATGACAGCACTGGCAAATGCCTCTGTGGATTCTTTCACACCTTGTGAGTTCAGCGGGGAGAGTAACAGCTATAGGACTCCAAAAAATCCTTCTAAGGAGGCATCTGCAAGAGAAAGAAAAGAAAAGCCTGCTCCTTTCAGCACTCACTCTTGCCCGCTTGCCTTTCACAGCTACTGATCCAGGGTCTTCTCAAGTGATAATTCTCCTGGGTCACAGGATCAAGTGAAGCAATTTAGAATAAATTGTGTTCGCCTCATACTTTTGCATTAAACTTTGAACTTCTGGACCTTTGCTGCACTGAAACCAATGGAGATGCATACCCGGGGGATTTGCATTTATTTATATCCAGCACAGCCCTCACAGAATAACCTGCTAAGGCTAAGGAGATCAGATAGGGAGGGAAAATGATGCTCATTTATTTGACCTCTAGTATTTCCCTCCCCCACTTTTTTTTTTTTTAAATATGGGGGTAAAACATTGGAATGACAATGCCCTCTGTTCCTTCAGAAGGTCAGCCCAAGGACTCCATGCTATATAAATTTCACTTACAGCCTCAAAATAGCGTTTGATTGAAGCGCAGACATCATCAGGATATATTTTTGCCCATCCAAAATAGGCAGAATGTGGCACAACACAGCAAAGTTCCCAACACAGTGGGTGCATCTACATGTCCCCCTACAGTGGTGTTGTTACTGTGCCATCACTTAGTACTTCCTTTTGGAAGTACTAAATGATGGCATGGTAACAACCCATAATGCACCATGCCAGCAGCGGACAGTCATTTTTAGCTGCTTTGTCACCATAGCAATGCGTTATAGCGAAGGAGCATGTTGCTATAGCGCCGTAGAAGTGGCGTCACAGTTTTTGCCAGCGGACGCTATGTCGCCATAGCATGCTGCTACAGTGATGTAGAAAGAGCCCTAACTCTAGGCACTGAAAGAGTACAGCCCCTGGTAACTGCCAAAATCAAGTTATTACTTATTTGTATTTGAATACCACTTAAAGGCCCCCCTCATCTTATTTTATAGATGGAGGAATGGAGGCAGAAAGCAATTAAGTTCTCATTTTCAAAGAGAACACTGGTAATGACACATCCGACCACCATTGAAAGTCCATGAGAGCAGGGCCCCTACTGGATGTGTTTGAAAACCCTCCCTAAGTCCACACTTGAAGGTCAAGACACCTCCAGTGCCTTCTTCATCTGGATGAAAATGGTGCAGAATTGGGAAGAGCTCCAGGCACAAAGGCAGGAGTGGGAGGAGGTAGCAAAGGGAGGAGGAGGTATAAGAGACACTATGCAGATGTAGGAAAAATCATCCTCCCCTCCTCTCTAGCTTGCACTGCCAGTCCCTTGCTTTGTATCAAAGTATCCCATGAAATCCCATGAAAACACCCTTCTTGTGGTTCAGTGAACGGAGCATGTACTATGTTAAGAGCATGTACTATGTTATTTCTGTGCCATGCCAGGAAGCATTGTTTTAAAGCACCTTTCTTCCTAGCTCTGATATGGGAGTCTGGCCAGTTGAACTCATTATGCTAGCAAAGAGGCAGGATTTGTCCGTAGTTTATTAATGGAAGCTCTTTATGAAAGCTCCTGAATACTGATACTCTCTTTAGCTCTTTAACAAATCTGGGGAAAGTTTTTCAGCTCAAATGTACTTCACCAAAAAATTAAATAAAATAAAATAAAGCAAAGCCTATCAAATATTTAATGAATTCCTGTAGATTTCACTGAACTGTTTTGGTCAAAGCTAAAAAAGATAAATACACAGTAGAAAATACTAGAAATATTCCATTTGAAATGTGCAAAACAAAAATAGTCAAAAGGCATTTCATTTTATACTTTATTTTTAGAGATATTATCATAACATTTATATGTTTTATAAAGCTGAAATACTAAATTAAATCTATTGTTCAATTAAAAAACATTTATTCACTGATTTGAAAGAAAATATTTTCAGGCAACCAAGCCCACATGTTTTTTAATATGTCAGAAGTGCAGTTAAACCAGAAACCCAGCAATTCACAAATTAAGAGTCAGTGCTACAGAGTCACTTCATCAGCTCTGGAGTGATGGTCTGGATTTACGTGATGATTGTAATTGCACTCCACCTCCATGACATGGCCGTCTGCTGGTTGTTCTGTGACATCCATGAACTGGAAGGTGCTGGTCTCAGGCCAACTCCTATAGCCATGTTACTGCAGCATAAATGTCAACAGCCTTGCCAGCCCAAGTGTTCAAAATTTCTGAATCAGGCCACACAAAAATCCTGAGATGATTTTAACATAATTTTCTCCCTGTTGCTCTGAGGTTGGACTTACGTATAATACCGTGCAATACAGTTTAAATGTATCTTCTGACTTTTTTAACCTTTTCAAGAAAAGCAAACTGAGATTCTAGCATGAACACATGAATACAGGAGCCATGGTTTGAGGAAAGCATAGGATCATAGAGAAGCAAGGCTACAAGGGACGTCCATAGGTCATCTAGTCCAGCACCTGCCTGAGGCAGGATCATCCCCATCCAAACCAGCCTATACAAAGCTATTGTCTAACCTCTTAGCAAAACTACACGGTCAACCCTGACACAACATCAGACATAACATCCTGACATGCCACAGGTAAAGCAGGGGGATCATGGAGGGAAATGACCTGCTGCTGTAAAGGTTGTTAATGTATGCTCAAGAGATCCTGGGAAGAGGGTTACACCCCCAGATACAGAGGAAAGAAAAACCTCCCAGAGTCCATACCAATTGGACCATGGGGTGAAATTCCTTCCTGACCAATATGGTGATTGGTCACACCCTGAGTGGAGGGGCAAGACCCTCTAGTCAGGAACCTCTGGCTTTAATTCCCCATAGGGTGATGAACCTCTGGCACACTTCCTTCAAAACCTTCAGCCTTGGTTGCAGCGAACACCCAATGCCTTTCAGGAAACTCATACTGACTCTGTGATCTACTAAGACTCCTACATCATTCTCCATAGCAGTGCCATCATGAACAACTGGTGCCTCCTGAGGCTGGGGGGACACAATTTGTGGGCAGCAGCATTGGCAGTGTCGGCGGCAGGGTGGCAAGCGGCGACTGCCCGCAGAAGCTGGCAGCGGTGGTGGCCAATCTCGGGGGGGGGGCCCCCCCCCCCCGTACCTCCCCTACAAGTCACCTATGACTGCCCTTCGGCCATCTGTCACTCATTTTGTATTTGTATTTTTGACTGTTCTTCCTGAGGTGTAGCACCTTGCATTTGTCAGCATTGAATTTCATTCTGTTAGCTCAGCTCCAGGCCACTTTTCCAATCTGTCGAGATCATAGAAAATTAGGATCGGGAGAGACTTCATCTAATCCACCCCGCTGCTCAAAGCAGAAGCAGCCCCAGCTACACTGTGCTGCCCGGTGCAGTAGTTTGGGAGCTGCCCTTGCTTGTGAAGACTGAGGTGAAAAAGGCATTGAGTACTTCAGCCTTTTCTACATCCTCTGTCACTAAGTTGTTCCCTCCCTCCCCCCCATTCAGTAAAGGACCTACATTTTCCTTGATCTTCCTTTTGTTGCTAACATGTAGAAACCCTTCTTGTTCCCCTTTATGTCCCTGACCAGCTGCAATACTAATTGTGCCTTGGCCTTCCTGACTTCATCCCTGCATGCCCCAGCAATACTTTTATACTCCATCCTAGTTGTTTGTCCAAGTCTCTACTTATAAGCTTCCTTTTTTGTGATTTAGTGTACTGAAGAGTCTCCTGCTAAGCCAATCTGGTCTCCTTACATACTTGCTAGCCTTCCTGCACATCAGGGTGGTTTGTTCCTGCACACTCTCAGTAAGGTTTCTTTAAAGTACAGCCAGCTCTCCTGGACTCTACTACCCTCACTAAGACTGGCTACCCAGGGGGTCCTGCCCATGAGTTCCCTGAGTGAGTCAAAGTCTGCTTTTCTAAAGTCCAGGGGCCTTACTCTGAATTGCCCTCCCATCCTGCAGTGGAGTCACAATCCTTCCAGTTTCATGTTGTCTGCAAACTTGCTCAAGAAGCTTTCTATGCCAGCATCCAAATTATTAATAAACATAATGAATAGCACTGGGCCCAGGACAGACCCCTGTGGGACTCCATTTGAAACCTTCTGCCATTTTGATATGGCTATTTCTAATTACCCTTTGCTTGTAGCTGTTGAGCCAGTTGTCTTTCCATCTTACAGTAGTTTTGTCCTGCCCACATTTAGCCAATTAGTTTATGAGAAGGTCATGCGGGACCATGTCAAAAGCCTTGCTGAAGTCCTTCATCCACCCAAGTTGTTACTCTGTCAAAGAAGGAGATCAAGTCTGTTGGCATGATTTGTTCTTTGTAAATCCATACTGGCTGCTTGTGATCAGCCTTTCCTCTTCCTGATACTGTAAAAGCTGGTAACACCTTTGTTGTGATTCTCAGGGATTTCATAGAGATTATTTTTGTCAGCTTTAGATTAAGACACGTCGGCAGGAAAAGTGGCAGGAACTTTCCCTATCAATACCTAGGCTAGCTAAGTGGATAAATGAGAGAGTTCAGTCTCTAAGCCTGGTAAGCCAACAACTTCTATCAGCATTCACTTGGCTTTTAAAATAAATGTTAAAAAACAAAAAAGAAAAAAGAATTAATGATCACAGTATATTTCTAATATACACCATAAATGTTTCCTTAAATCTAAATTAAATCTCTATTACATTTATTTTCTATTCTGAGCAGAGATTGGACTTGCTTGGATCTACATTCATCCAAATTTCATGCTTTTCCTTTGAACTGGGCTTATCTGAAAGCCCATTTTCTGGTTCTTTTCACATTTCCATGCAGCTGATGTTAAGAAATTGAAACAAGCAGCACTCTACAGGTTGGGAAAGAAAAAGAGGCTATGGTGATGTATGTGTTCATGTTCTCTGGCTTCCTCTATTGGCTACTTAAAGAACAGCAGCAGTCATGTCCAGAGAATGAAATTCAGTGGTTTGCTTTTCTCAGGGATATATCTTGACTATGGAAAACTGTCTCTTTCCAAGGGATTGATAGGATTGAAGCTCAGTTCAATATACTAAAATAAGTTTTATCAGGCAAATGCACCTAAAAAGGCACCTGGTTTTCTCAGGGTGTGCACCTAGAAAAGCATGCATTTCCAATTTCTTTCCTGAGAATGTATTTCTGTGGTACAGTACATGTAGCTTGCATCTATGACTGCAGACTGTGTGGGAATGATATTTTATGCACCCCATGTCAGCTTGTGTTGAGAGATGGAGTACTGCATGGACATATACTGCCATGTCTTTATGAGAGGGAACATGTGTATTTTTTTTCTTTTTCTTTGTTCTGTTAAAATCAAAGGAAGGTCTTTCTGACAGAAAAATGCATGGCAACATTTTACTAGGGCAAAAATTTTATGTTTTTCTGCAGACTATCATTGCTTGTTGTTATTAGAAGGGGTCTGAAACTTTCCATATATTCATGAAAAAAGTTAGAAAGAAATTAAAAACCAACATACAAAACATGGAAGATATTAGCTACTACAAAGAAGGGTTTGAGTTTTTTTGAAATGAAGTTATTCATGTTTGTTCTAGTGCCTAGAAATATTAGTCATAGCCATAGTCCCAGTGAATCAGGGCTTGTAGAAATACAGAGCGGGAGCTCTTACCCCAAAAGGCTTTAAACATTTTTTAGGTGAAAATGAATCATTTTATCCCACGCGCTTTCAAACACTGTTCCATGAAGACAACAAAAACCTTTTTTTATATAGTTGAATTTTTTATGTTGACATTTTTCATCTCAGACCAGAAGAAATGTCTAGCAAAATAAACATTTTTGAGAGAACTGTCAAAAGCATTTTTTGTCCTAAATAACTTTTCCTGGGAAAATTTTCAGTCAGCACTGGTTATCATTTAATGCTTAGATTTCTGTAGCACCCAAAGCCCGAGTCCATTCATCACGTCGTGAGGTCAGAGGAAGATACTTGTGTTTGTACGGTAGCTAGCAAAATGCAGTCTTGACTAAGGCTCCTGTGCACTATGTTGATGATTTTTCTTCTCCTTTTTCCCATTTCTGTCCATCCATTCTCTCTCCACTGTCATGCTTTCCTCCACCATAGCGATGGGGATGAGCTAAAGCACTGGATCCATACATCCCAGGGTAGAAGATGGTGTCCAAGGCACGAAATCTAGCTCAAAAACTCTCTCTGTCAAAGAATAAAGCTACAAGAAATAAGGTAGAGAAAGCACATCAGGTTACTCTTCTGGAAGTACCAGGGATTTTCCTAGAAGCCTGTTTTATTGTCTCAGGTAACCTACAGTTCGATAACTACCCAAATGGCTGAACAATACTCTTTTACTTTTTGTAAAACAGTTCAGTGGAAAAACAGTGCCAAATCCTGTTGGTTTGATTATTCAGTGCTATAACGGGCCATCAGTGTTTCTGTGGAGTGAACTAAACAGGAGTGAACTACAAGTCTTCCTCTTCTGCTCATGTGATTTCAATTAAGCTGAGTCAGGTTAATCTTCACGTTTAATAAAACCCAGCTATCATTTTTAAATCCCTCAGCTTCAGATGAAGTCTACCATTTTCCGTAGTACTGGATGTTGGCTTAATGTTGATCCTTTGGAAGTCAATGGGAGTTAGGTCAACAAATGACCATTTTTGAAAATCCCAACCTACACCACTTGTTCTTGAAGCACAGTAGCAATCCAATTCCAAAAAAATAACTTAGTCTAATCTGAAAGCAGGCATTTTGGAAACAGCAAGAACAGGTTTGAAGCCTAATTTTCTTGTGTGGAAGGCAGTAATCCACAGCTGTCAACCACTAGAGTTGCTTGGGAAAAAAGAATGAATGCAAAAAAAGATGGAGGAGTTTCATGGGGGGAAAAATGAAACTTTTTTTTCTTTAAACCTTTTTTGTGGCACCCCCTCCCCTCAAAAAAAAACCCACCAAAAAGAAGAAACAGGCTCTCCCTGTTTACTTTTTTCCACTGAAAAAAGAAGGTATGAGGGAGAAGAGGAATAGGGACTAAGCTGCTTATTTCTCTACCTATATAAAATCCAAATGGATTTGCAAATGTTCATCAGAAAATAAAAAAGATGAACAAATGTTTTGTTTGTTTTATAGAGAGATTTTTTTTAAAAACTCTCTCTAAGGTACTAGCACCAAGATTTTTTCATCCTTGAGGTACAAACTAATAACAGTTACTCTCTGCAGTGAATAGATCAGTACAGTGCTAGCTGTGTTTCATTTTCTTCATGAGACAATGAGAGACCCAGATGCTTGAGAGGCGAATGATTGAACGCATTAGGGGAAATTAGCAGTGACCTGAAGAATGATGTTCTGTCCTTATGAGTGTGTGCCTCTTCCTCCGGGATAATTGGAAGGGAGGACCAAAGATTCATAGAGTTTAAGGTTATAAAGGACATTTAGATCATCTAGCCTGACCACCTGTCTATCATGGCTATTAAATTCCATGCTGTCACTCCCTAATTGACTCCCAAAAGCTAGTATTTGCCTAAACCATATCTCCCAGCAGTAAAGTAGGAAACATTGCAGGAGCTGAAAACAATCACCCAGCAGAAGGGAAGAAGATGTACCCTGTTCATGTCAGAAATCATATGGCCACTTTACACTTCCAGTTCTTTGTCTCTCTGAGATTCAAAGGGGTCAGCTACCAGGAAAGTATCCAGGGAAAAACCCCTATAGGAGGGCATTGCATGGTGATCAAACCATTTCGAAGATGCTTGGAGCCCGAAGTCTGAATGTCTGCCTTTCTGGGGGGCACTGCAAACTTGCCCCACACTGCAAATTCATGGAACTGGATGCAGTTCAATAAGGATAAATGCAGAGTGCTTCATCTGGGGTGAAGTAACCAGTAACATGAATATAGGTTAGGAGGAGATGTCCTGGCCAGCACAATGGCTGAAAGGGACCTTGGGTTTGTGGATGATCACAGGATGAACATGAGCTGTCAGCTTGACACTGTAGTCAACAGAGCTAATAACATACTGGGATTCATTAGCCCAGGGTGGGCAAAATGCGGCCTGTGGGCCAGATGCGGCCCACCAAGCCATTCTATCCGGCCCACGGGGACCCTAAAAAATGTAGAAAATTAATATTTATCTGCCCCAGGCTGCCTGTCATGTGACCCTCGATGGCTTGCCAAAACTCAGTAAGCAGCCCTCTGCCCAAAATAATTGCCTGCCCCTGCATTAGCTGATGTGTTGCGAGCAAGGCTAAGGAAACGATGCTTCCTCTCTACTCGATGCTGGAGGACTGTGTCCAGTTCTGGGCTCCACACTTCAAAAAAGATGTGGAGAATCTCGAAAGGGTCCAGAGAAGGGCCACAGGAACAATAAAGGGCCTGGAAGACAAACCTTATGGGAAAGACTAAGGGATCTGGGACTGCTCAGCCTGAGGAAGACAAGACTAAGTGGGGACTTGGTGGCCATCCAGAAGTACATAAGGGGTGAATCTTGGAAGCTGGGAGAAAAACTGTTCACTAGAGTGCCCCAAGGGAGGACAAGGAGCACTGACCATAAACTGTTAGAGGATGGTTTCAGGATGGATGTAAGGAAGAACTGCTTTATGGTAAGGGTGACCAAAATCTGGAATAGACTTCCCAAGGAGGTGATGCAGTGCCCTCTTGGAAGTCTTCAAGAGGAGACTGGGCAGACACTTTGCTGGGATCATTTGCTCTCAGCAGTATTCCTGCCTAGAGCAGGGGGTTAGACTCAGTGATTTTTGAGGTCTCTTCCAGCCCTGAATTTCTTTGATTCTTTGAAACTTTGCTACTGGGTTTTTGTAGTAGCAAAAAAAAGCTCTGGGAAAAAAGTGGCACAGAGCACGTGAAAACAGCATGTGCTGGAACAAATGGAGGTGCAGTCCTCCAGTGAGAATCACAGGGTGGTGGGTGGTTGAATTTCAAAGAGAACCCAGGAGTCTTCACTCCCATTCCCTTGATCTAACCAATAGATCACAGCACGCTCCTTCTAAAATTATCAAAACCTATAGCTTCCTCCTACTCCACTGAAATGGGATTCACAGGACAGACCTCACCTTCGAACCTTCAAACTTACTGCATAAATAGATTAGACCTATGCCCTTGGTTCTTCCAAGGTTTTGTAAATAGCATCACTATCTGAAGCCTCTCCTTCACAGCATCAAGAAGCCAAGCCTTAAATGTTCATTTAATATCTTTTGTTTTTCTTTCATGAAATCCAAATAAATAAATAAATAAATGATCCCAGGGATCCTGGAATTTAACTGCATTTATCCAAAATCAGCCTGCAGTGCTTTTCAGTATTATTTTATGATGGCGACTCAAAGCAATATGTTTTGCCCCATTCCCCCCATGCATTAGAAAATGCAAGAACCCTGCGTGCCAATGGACTGAGAGAGAGGGCATGAAGAAATCCAATTCTGTTTAAATTATTTGCTCCTAGTAGGACTCAGGGCTGAGTCTATGTCCGGAAGATACAATTACAGATACAAGCCAGAGCAAAGAAGCAGATGGACAGCAGTTGTTTTGCTGTTTGCAGGTGCCAAATGAGCTTTCTTTTCTGAACTGTAGCAGCAGTTGCGTGTTCTTGAAAGCAGAAAGAGTTTGAAGCCTGGCTGCCTTGCTTAGACTCTACACAGGGATTTAGAGATGTGATGGGGTTTCTGAATGGAGACAAGATGAGGAAGAGAAAAATATTCCCAGGCTAAGGCAAGTATTGTCCTCATCCTTATGGCAATCACCAGGAGTATTTGCTGACACATGGGATGTAGCATTAGGAGACAGAGAGAGATCCCCACTAGGGCACAGTAGTTAGTTTCAGGTGATATATTTGCCATTTTCTCAGCTCTGTTACAGGTATTGTGTATCATTGTGTGTTTTGCAGCCCTATCTGTGAATAAAAATTCACCACCTCACAGCAGGATTGTGATGATCAGTGCATTAAATGTTTTCTTGATGCTCTGATATTGGAGTGGAGCCAGGTAAGCAGACAGATCACAGTCTCTCTCAAGTTGGTGACAGCCAAATATTTTTCTTAGCTAAGGGCAGTATGGAAGAGTTGCTGGATCTCACTCCAGTCCCTGGTAGACATATCTGAAAGCTACCATTTTCTGATGCAAAAATGTCTTGGCAGAGAGGCCAAAGAATGGGTTGACCAAACGTGGCAAGCTCTCCTCTTAACTCTAGTATGTTATTCATTGCTCATTAACCAGTGCTATTGAGAACTTCACACCTATCTAAAAATGAAAAATTGCAGCACTGCTAGAAAGTAAAGAAATATTAAAATCTATTGTGAAAACAGAGAAGTTGAAGCACAGAGGGCTCAGGGCTTGCCAAGGTCACACAGGAAGTCTGTGGTTAATAAGAAGTAGAATCCAGGCCCTCAGTTTCTCAGTCTTTTTCTCTAGGCCTTAGCTATGTTGGGAAAAAAATGACTGTAGGTATGTCAGCAAAAGGTGCAATTATTTCCCCAGTAAATACTGCATCTGTGTACATGTGCAGGCGTATGCTTGTTGGGGGAGAGGGAGTGGGCAGAGCTCTCCAGGCACAGGGTGTTGTTCTACCAGCAAACTTTTCTAAATATAGGGAAGTCTTAATCTCAAGGCCACTTCTTCTCACTCACAGAAAATGGTCAGAGAGACAGTATGTTGGTAGAGTAACACTGAAGGAGGTTCCAGACCCTCAATATTTTAATGTAATGAGACTTCATGTCATCCCATTGATTCAGTTGCAGGATTGGAGCCTTTGGAACAAGAGCTACCTCTAGCATTGGAGTCCACTCCACACCTCTACTAGTTTCTCAAAAGTAACTGTACTTGAGTTACCATGCTCCAAAACTGCTGCCAACGAGAGGAGGCAGACAGCACATTTAAACCAGTGGAACGTACATTGTTTTTGTGCACAGCTGTGAATTGTGCTGGGACCTGGAGTGGACAGGTGCGCTGGAATTGCATCATAACTGAGTGCAGTAAATGCCTATTAGCATCGCTCCTACCAGATGTGTGAGGGGGAGAAGATAATAAATGGTTTAAGCAAACAGATACCCTGGATGGACTATCTGGTGGCAGAGCTGTGGTGCTACCCTACACCTCTACAAGAAGCGGACAGTGGAATGACCTTCAGAGAAGGGTAGTTGTGAAAGAGGCAGGGGTAACTCTGATGAATAAGTAGTTGTGAACCAAGCAATGGCAACACCACCAGGATGCAGTGGGGACAGTAGATGGCAATGCATTTCCTCCTGAAACACCGCATATATCCTCTGATGGTGCTGTGACATGGCGAATATAGGTTGCCACTATAACAAGCCTGCCTAGCTCACAGCCATGAGTCTACAAGTCCTCAATGGGGGAGCAGAGAGAAGATGATGTTAGAATCTCAGTGGCTGCAAAGGGGGACAAAGGCTTCAGTAGAATGAGATCTCCAATTGTCTTGGCCTCCATGCTGTCAAGAACCGTGTGAAAGCTAATGTTCAGCAGCCTGAGAACAACAAGGCATTTCCCTGTAGAAATCTTCAAGCAGGGGGAGATGAGCTTACATCACAGCTCCATGCCCTCATCTTAAGCATCTGGAACGATGAGGAAATCCCCAATGCCTTCAGGGACACCATGACTGTGATGGTATTCAACCCAGGAGCCAGGTCTGACTGTGGAAATTATAAAGTGATCACCTTGCTCTCTGCCATAGGGAAGATTGCTGCAAAAGCCCTCCTAAACCGTTTCCTTCCGCTTGCGGAAGAGCTCCTCCTGGACTATCATTGTGGATTTAGGTCATCAAGTGGCACAAATGACATGATATTCACTGCTCCCCAGCTGCAGGAAAAATGCCAGAAATAACATAACCTATGCTATATGGCCTTCTTTGACCTCACTAAAGCCTTTCACTCCAAACCAAAATCAAAGCTACCCTGACCTCAAACATCGAGCTCCAGTACACTGATGATGCTGCAGTGTGTGCTTACTCAGAAGCAGACCTCCAGGCAGTCATCAATGTCTTTAGCAAGGCATATAGGAAAATGGGACTGATGCTTAACAGTCAGAAGACTAAGGCCCTTCATCAACAAGCTCTTAGGGTGCCTATATATGAGCAGGGAGGCTGCTCTGATGTGCTGAAATTTTAATCGAGTCTGCTGAAGTGTGGCAACTACTGTGCTTCAATATGGTGGCAGGGGCACTTGTTGAACGAGCTTTAGATAAAGTGCCCTCACCACCATTTTGAAGCATGGAGACACTGATACATGAGATACTCCAGGCACTTTAATTAGAGTTGCCCACAAAGCCACTCTAACTGAAGTGCCTCCCCACTCCCAGAGCACGTGTATAAATGCCCTTAGTGAGGAGTCCCAGCTTCGGTAAGTCAGATTCACTGTGAGACTCGGGAGAACGTTGAGTATTTCCCATACCCCAGAAGCCATCTCTCACAGAAGGCCAAAGAAATACAACATCGCCTCAAATGTCCAAATGCAGCCTTCAGATGCCAGAGGAACTGGGTGTTTGAAGATCATGACATCAAATTTGAAACCAAACTTATGATTTATCAAGCAGTAACGATCCCTACCTTCCTGTATGGAGCTGAGATGTGGAAAACATAGGAGGCACCTCAAATCGCTGGAAACGGACCATCAATGTTGCGTATGGAAAACTCTTTGAATCCAGTGGGAAGACAAATACACCAACATTAGTGTCCTCTTGCAAGCAAACACCATGAGCATTGGGGCAATGATCACCTGATATCAAGTTTGCTGGGGCAGCTAAGTCAGCTGGATGTCCGACTCCAGACTCCCAAAGCAAGTTTTATTCTCCCAGCTCAGTCAAGACATACGCTTAAGAAGAGGGTAGATAAAGTGTTTCAAGGACATCCTCAAGGCTAGCTTGAAAAAATGCAATGTTGACATCAACTCATGGGAGGCTATTGCCCAGGACCACCCAAAATGGAGCAAGAGTCTGCTGCAAGGATCTCAGTCCTTTGAAACCTCATGATGACAACAGAAGATGGAAAAGCAGGAGTGGCAGAAAAAGCATGGCGCGGGCTGAATCAGGAATCCAGAGCTACCCAGCCCTCGTGGAAACACATGCCCAAATTGCAACAGAACCTGTTGATCCCAGACTGGCCTTGTCAGTCATCTTTGGACCCACAGATAAGACAATCAGGAAAGACAAATATCCTTGCCTGTGAAGGATTTCCAATGATGATGATGACCTTGGACTATGCTGCAGACTGACAGTGCCTACACCTACATAATATACCATTTTTCTCATATACAGCATGCCCCAAAATATAATATGCATCTTGTTTCTGAAAGGCAGAAAGCAAGGAAAAAATAGCTTTCCTTGTAACAGGTAACTCAGTAGCAACAGCGAAGAGAGCGGAGCCTGCTCATAGTTCTGTTCCCTGTGGGTGAAGTGCAGATTTTATTTTCATTTTTGCCAGTACAGGTACAAATGGTTCTTACTACATTTCTTGCAGATAATATGCAGTACAATTCCCATCAGCTGTTTTGGGAGGGGGAAAGGGGGGGGCGGGAAGGATGTGTTGTATGTGAGACTATAGGGTTCATCTGTGCAGTTTCACCCCTGATTTTTCCGGAGGTAATTCTGTTAGAATTACATCATGTATCAGTTTCTCATTTCCACCAAGGTAAAGGCTTATTACACTGGTGTAAATGCATCATGTGTCCTGCCCCTATGGCACTGAATCACTTTTGAGCAGGGATTATTTTGACTGGGAAATCCAAATGCCCTGGCCATTATTTCTACAAAGGCCTAAGACTGGGATCCCAAACTAGGTTTATTTATTCCCGGGGGAAATTTTGGCTGAAATCCTAGCCCCATGGAAGTCAAATGGCATTTTGCTATCAGCTCATATGGGTCAGGATTTTAATTTTTTGTGTTTTAATTAAATAATGCTCATCTATAACAGGCGGAGTTCTCCTTCATTTAACACACACGCTTTATTCAGGCTGTAGATTTATAGAGATGCTGATCATTATCAATCGCACAAATGTTTGCATTGATAGCTAATGAATTGCAAAACTATTTATGGCCTAGAATTAGAAATACCCAAAAAACTTTCTTTGATCAATCTGGCCCAAGGAAATAAATAAGGGAACTGGCATTAATTGCCATTTTTGTTGGCAGTCTTAGCAGATAGGCTGGGAGCTAAAAAGGCCAGAGACTAACTTCTCTTTTTGCCCCTGGAGTTGATTCCTGCCTAGTGAGGTCCAGGTACTTTGGCAAGATATTTTCACATGACATTTTGTGCTGTTCCTCTTTTCTCTTTGGGTCTCTAGGACATAAATATCTGCTCTAGAAATCTCCACTCCCCTTTCTGTATGAACTTGCTTCTATGCCACCAACTCAGGACTTTCACAGATAAATTCCAATCTGCTGAATTTAAATTTCTCAGCTCGTACCTCTCCTACCCACAGTAATTCATAGGTGGTTTGTATATGAAATGGCTTGATTGCTTTCTCAAATTCAGCCGCCTCTGAAACAGCTGCCTCATTCAACAGCACATATCTTTTTGGGGCAAACCACCATCGTACAAATGTTCCTCAATGTCCATAGGGTTGGAGCATTTTCATCACAAAATGTTCTGGTTTCTGCTTTGTTATTGGTTTTAGTTTTATGACTTGTATGAGTCATGGGCTACAACCCCATTACCGTAGGTGCTGTCCAGATACAGAACAAAAGGAAGTTCCCAACTGTGAATAAGAAACCGGCTCTTGTAGGCCTCTGGCCAACAACCAGGGAGTGTTTTGATCTTATGCTCTGAGCCAGCGAATTACACGGTAGTCACAGGAAGTGAACAGAGCCTCATACCAATGAAGGAAAACAAAAACTCAATGTGGATTGTTAAACCTGGACAGTTTTCTAGAATCTGGGCCTGGTCCAGAAACCAGTACAACAATGTAAAACCTTCCACGTGCTTTGGCTGGTTATTAGATTGAATTACTTATCAGTGCCCTTGTTACTTAAACCCCCTACCTACCTCCTCTTCCTCTTCTTAAAATGGGATGCAATGTTAGACCTGTGCTGATACTTTTTCTTGCTAATGCACCTTGGAAGTTACAAGACATCACTAAAACTTTGCAGGCACTTGCTCTTCATTATGAAGGAATAACAAATCCCTTGATGGATGGTGACATTTCTAGTCTTCTGTGCAGCGGGAGATCAGCTTCTGTCTTCCTGGCACTGCCAAGCAGGGTTATTGCTCTTACAATTTTATTGCAAGTCTCACAATATTTAATGTGTTTCATAAAGCCCCAGCTCTTGGAGGCATATGATTAGAAGTAAGCCTCAGCTTTCCTTAAAGGAATATGTTTCTAAATCCTGATTGTTGAAGAGAAAGACTTGAAAGTATGTTGTGAGGGTTTCTTAAAGGCTCAGAAACTGGAAGGTGAATGAAAGCAACCCATAGTTATTTTCATTTTTAATCTCAACATTTTTCAGGGGCCTGCCTCCTGATTTTTTTAATATTGTGAAGATGCATGCCACCTCCCCATACACTGGCATTGATACTCATGGCATCAATACTTATGGCATTGATAGCACTTGCTGACACAGCACAGTAACATTAGGGAGGCATGCAAGTTCACTTATCTTCAGAGCTTCTTTTGCAGCCCTTGGGCATGTCTACATGAGACATTTACCATGGAGCTGACTAATTAGCTCCACAGTAAATGTCTCAGCATCTACATGTGTGCCTCTACTAGGGTGCAGGAAACCAATAAACTCTGCAGCAAGGTAGAAAGGTAGATACAAGTACTATCCTGCTGCAGAGGTTTTTTTGTGCACAGCAGTGCATGTGTAGACACTGACCCAGCTGGATGGGGCACAAAGGTGCTTTGGAGAGAGGGTTGTCTTTTAGCTAGCCCCACACTAAGGTACTGTCATGACCCAGTCAGTCTCTGCAGCACTGTCAGCCTGACCTGTCAGCCTGAGCCCTGCTGGAGCACTGTCAGCCTGACCTCCAGGCCCCCTGCCAGCCGAGACTGCTCCGACCTGGCTCAGTGTGCTGCGGTACGGGTACACATGTAAACAGCGCACATGGGAGCAATAAACTCCAAAGCAATAAGCTTCAGAGTTTATTGCTGAGCATTAATGGCATGGGTAGATGCACCCCTCTTGAGAAGAAGATGGAAACAGGGACCTGATAGGCAGCCAGATCTGGTAAATGCAGAATAAATCAGAGTCTGGAAAACACTGCTCTATTCAGTAACTCACTCCCACTTCCCTGCATTCAAATACATAGTCTCAGTGTGTCAGTAGCAGGCTAAATGTGAACATAACATCTGCCTACTGAAGCCCTGAGCTATAGCACTTCCTGGCCTCCAACAACTACAAAAATAAACCAATGCAAACAGATGTACAATGTAACAGGAGATACCTAGGAATCTGCAGTTTGGTTCATCCTCCTGAATATTCAAGGGTCCCAAAAGCATTTTGTGACATGCCAAGAGATTTCTGAGCTTTGTTGCGAATGGCATGCTCAGAAAGGAATTTCCTCCATCTTCTGCCTGCTAGGTTGTTTTTCCCCTTCCTAAACAGAGTGAAGGAGCACCGCCTACTTGCTGCTATTTTTTTAAAAAAGAAAAGCATTTATTGAAAAACTGGAAGGACTCCAGAGAAGGGCTCCATGCATAACAGAAGCTTTTGAAATTCTGACCCATGAGAGGAGAGGTTAAGGGAAATGAACAGGGACAGCCTGCAGCAGAAGATGGCTAAGGGGAGAGGAGAGAAATGCCTATAAATAAACACAAGGAAGCAACAAGAAGCGGCGGGTGGCTTGTTTCATTCTCCTAAGTCAATGAGAACTGAATGGGAGAGAACAGCCTTACAGGGAAATTAGTGTGCTGTAAAATAACAGCAGCTGAGAATTTTTGCAAAGCATTGAACAAACAGCTACAAGGCAAACTCCCCCAAACCTTGGCTTGGATCATTGTGGAGGGCATCCTAAACCACCTGGACATTTTTTTGGTTCAGGGCCAATTCAGAACCTTGCCTCAGTTTTCCAAAGAAGATTGCATTTAAGGCGCAAGCTAGGGGATGTCTGAGTTGCAATCAGAAGTATGATTGCAGAGTTCACACATGTGGGCTACCAAGAGCAGTGAGTGTATGCACTGCAGCACGGCTTTGTGTGCCAGACTCTCCAGGGCCTGTGGTACCCCATCTGGCTTCCAGCTCTTGCACAAATCACATTCCTCTGTGCCTCAGTTACCCTTTTGTTAAATGTGGTCAGTTATCTGCCTCTTTCTCCCATCTCTGGGGCATCTTGCCTGTGAGCTCGTGGAGACAGGAGGGATTTCTCATTATGTGGTTGTCCACGGCCCAGCGTGTAGATGCGATGATAATACACATACAAATAAAGGGGCAGGTGAAATCCCATGAGATTATTTGTGATCACCCCCAGTTTCCCCAGAGTTTGGGTAGCACTTTATCTCCTCGTACACTTCATGAGTGCAAGATGGGACCCTTTGCTAGCCCCTGGGTAAGATGCAGGCCTCAATCATGTCCAGCTAAGGTCTCTTTAATGAGCCATTGCCTAAGCCAAAAGCCGAGTAGCCTGCTGCTAGTCAGACATTCATCAGATGAAATGAGGAGAGATTAAGGTAAGCACTTTTTAGTTGCACAGTTTGTTAAACTCTGGGAGTTGACTGGTGCCACTGTGCTTTCCACTCCTGCGGTGGTATCTGAATTGTCTAATGGGTTTCACAATGAAGAGAATGCTATTACAAGACAGACCATGAGCACAACCTGTTTTGCTGAGCGTGGAGCTTTGAAAGGATAATTCAAAGAAACGTCGTAGGGAACATTTTGCCTTGTAGGTGACAGGATGACCCACGTGCCATGTATTTGACGGCGTGTCTCATAATAACAACTTGCCAAGTCTTCTGAGATTCTTATCTGCTAGGAGCTAAAACCTGCTCTGAAATCCCCTAGAGGCAATGGAAAGTTTCCAGGTGATTGAGATAAACTTTGGCAAAGGCCCTTTTGATCAAGTATGGTTTGAAATGACAGTCAAGCCACGGACCTTCATTGTCACATTGATGTTGCACTTTGCTCCATGTAGTCCAGGTGCCCTTTTGAAGCCAGCTTTGTCCTTTTGCTGGGGCCCTGCATTTCCTTGAAATAAGTTGGTGCAATAATTGGGAACATTCTTCAGTCCCTATTAGCCAGCCTCCTTACCTGTGCATCTTGAAAGTCCTTATGTTTCCATACTGGTTCAGTACTGGAGCCATCCTCATTCCTATGAGCCCAGAGCCATTGTGAAATCAATAAAACCCTAAACAGACTCAGGGCATCCTTCATCAATCTCTAGTAGGCCTGAGATGAGGAAGAGCTACAAAATTATAGGGTGTTCCAGTGTATCAGAGGCTCTATAGTCACGAGGCATAAGGAAAAGGGGACCTACATGAAAGTGTTTTCATGTAGGTCACAGGCAAAAGCGTCACATTGCACAAGAAGTAACATTGTGAAATTCCTTCCAGAAAGGCAGGAGAATGGTAAAATGGGATAGTTCAGCATCTTGGAAGGAATGATGGTGCTTCTGTCCTTGAAAACCCCCCTGATCTGGTCCAGGCTGGTAGGGACTGAACTCAGTTATTCTCAGGCACTGGACAGACTATCACATACCCCACTACAATTCACATTGGATTTATATACCACACTACATTACATCAGGACCAATGGATAGAAAAGCAGCTATTCTGAGGAGTTGTCTACTGCATGCAGGCTACTACTGTGCCCTGCCACTAGTTGGCAGGGGAGAAGGTAGCAGCTTATTTGCCTTTTACAAACAGCTACCACAGAATGGGAACAAAAAGGAAATCTTGAAACCAATGTAACTGAGGGCCTTGTTATACCTGATGCTGTGAGCCACACAAATGGTGATCGGTATTAGTGCTACCTTGGAGTTTGGAGCAGTCACACTCTTAGGGTGCCTACAGGCACTTAGGTCTGGGACAGACATTTCATAAACTTTTTTTGACCTAAATCAGTTAAGTCTGATACTACATTCAACTAGATTGATCTGAAACCAGTTTCAGCCATTTTGAAACTGGTTTACGTGCACTGCATTTAAGTTCTGTTCCAGGTTTAAACAAGCTTCTGATCACTTAAACTGGTTTATGTGTAACTCCTGTCCCTAGCCTTATGGGCCCCACTCTAACTCATGGCAGAGTCCCTCCCTGCCTCCCCCCAAACCCAACAGATGTTTGCTTGTTGGGTCGGGGGTGCTCAAACCTGCTACCTGCACCAGCCCTGGGGTATTGGGGGGAACCTGGCCAGGAATGCAAGGTGAGGTGGGGCTCTCTTCCCCCACCTGCCACCCAAGTCTCTTGACAGCAGCAGCACGCATGTGCCAGCTGGGCTTTGCCATGGCTGGACAAGGGTGGCGGGGTGGAATGGAGCCCCCTCACCTCGCGGACCTGGCCTGGCTCCCCACAGTACCCCAGCTGGGGTATCGG
>NW_005841989.1:1079293-1082031 GCF_000455745.1 Alligator sinensis
GGGGGGTCCATTCTATGCCCCCTGCCCAAGCTCTGGCAAAGGCCAGCTAGCAGCTACATGCTGCCCTCTCCCCCTCCCTCCACCACCGACAGCCCTGCAAAGGCACAAGGGAACCTGAACACAAGTTCCCTAAGGCACTCTGCTCTATAGTGCCTTCAACTAATAGCTGATTTACTGAGGGTTATTTTTTTGCGGGATCTGCCATCTTAAAAGTGCTCTGCAGCTGTAAATGTGTGTTACATCACAGCTGTAGAGCACTTTCAGGGGCCAGATCACATGAAAAATGTAATGTATGTAAGCACCCTTAGTCAGGAAGCCTTCTCTGACTGTCCCCCACCTGCACAGCTGTGTCATGGCACTGGAGGCCTGGTGAGCAGAGGCAGGACTAGGAGCTGTAGCCGTGAGTTGCCACTAGAAAGCTGGTGAGCCAGGGCATCCCTGCTTTACAGGCAGGGGGGTGAGAGATTTTGGGATACTGGAGAACTTCAGTTTGGGCAGCACAGCTGTGGGAAGTGGCCATACCTTGAACAGGATCTGGATAGTGCAGATCAGAGATAATCCTGCCCTGGAGTGGCGTAAATTGGAGCTGCAGAAAAAGATCGTCAAAACACTTTAAGGTGTTAGCCGGCAAACAATCCAGGGATTAAGAGCTCTGGGAGCCACCCAAAATGATCATATAACAATGCCCTTCCACTGCTAAATTATTACCCCCAATTTTCCACCAGCTTGGGTAATTAACTTGGTTTAGGGATATGAAAAATAGGTACGCTCCTCTTTTATATCATTATATTGCTTGCCCATGCTGTATCTACTCTAGTCAAACAGCAGGCATTAGTCTCCAGGACTGTCAAGCAGACACCTATCAACTACTCCATTTAAGTTTTGAGCTCACTGGTTCTTCCTTCCCATGAGAGGGCCATCCTCCAGTAGCATGAGTAGTCTCTGCACGTCCCCTTGGGGTTCAGACAGGCCAATACCTATCAGCATCAGGAAATGTTCTCCTAAGGAGAGATAAAAGTGTTTGCCATGAGAAGATATGTTGGAGCGAGGAGTTGTTGACCAAGACAAAATCCTTCCCCATATTCTGCCTCAGCTTCACCACCACTCCTAAGCCAGGAAAACAAAAGCAGTAGCTGATATTCTGCTGCCGCTAACTCCTCTTGTGCTGTTATTTCATCACGGAGGTTAAAAAAAAGTGTATATACTGAGATCCTGCATTCTCCTTTTGGGGAAGCTGCTGTATTTTGTGGGATTTTTTTTTTTCACACATTGCTTATAAATTCTTGTACTTCCCCTCATCAGAGGGACATTTTCTTTTTTTATTACATGCCAGGATTTTTCTGTACTGGAAGCTGACGGCTTCTCATGTTTTGTTGCATTAACTGGACTATAGGGACATGAGTAGATATACTTAATGTTCAGGGTAGGTGTCCAGAAAAAAATCAAAAAGCTTCAATAAATGGAAACTCAAACAGCCCCACTTGTCTTTTCCAACTGTAAAGGAATTAGGTTCAGGAAAGGTGAAGCAACATATTTTGTTCCTTTTTAAAAACAAGTGTCTGCTATCTAAGCAAAGCAACTGCAAGAATCTCTAATCACTCCCAGCTTTGGAGAAAAAGCCTCTGGCCCTGCTGTGAGTGCCGCTAGTAATGAACATGTTTCTATAGCATGGGTTATTGCTAGCAGAGAGAAGGAGAATGGAGGGCGGTTGCATCCTTCTCCGGTGTAACCGCTGCTCTGCAAGCTATGCCAGTGGGTACAGCTAGAGATGATCGGAGTCAGAATTTTCAACTGTTTGTCCATGAAGTCTGATATCCTGCTTCTCAAGCTAAAACCCCAATCTGCTTAGTCTGGTCAAACTCCCCTATCCACATGGGAATCTAGCTATAGGGAGATGTGGTAATGGTCACTAATTAATACTTAAGTGGAAAACAGATGCCCTCCAATGAAATAGGACTCACTCCTCCATGGAGATTCAGCCCAAAACCTATGCACAACCTAAATCTCTTTAGTCCCAGGCTTGTACCCAATTACAGAGCCATCCTGCCCTCCAGTAATTTGTAGATCACACCTGCATGTGTCTGTTATTTCCTATGGAGCATTATCTGCCCTTTCTGCTTCTTCACTAACCTCTGTACTTGTTTTTTGATGCTGAGTGGAAATTTCAAAGGAGCCTGAGGAATTAGGGCTGTAGATACAGACAGAAATTCAGTGCTCATTCTTCCCCGTGCATTATGTAGGAGTGAAATTTGAGGCTCTAAGTCTAGTGCTCTTCCTTGTGGGCCTGAGCATAACACAGATGCCGTGGGGTGCACTTCACACGGGGTGCATTATGCTAGTCATTAGCCATGAGTTATCAACACTAACACTATCCATGTTGTAGTTTGTACCTACTGCAGGGTGCCATCGCCAGAGGAGAAAAGATTCGCATACACTTGGGTAGGTCTGGCATGCCCTCTGGTAGCAAACAGCAATGTCCATGCTGTATAAGAGGGACACTAGCCTGGACTCTGCAAGTCTGTGCAGCTGGAACAGGATAGACAATGGTGTATGCTACCCATGGAGACTAGGCACTGGGCCAATGATGTGTGCATGTGCATGCAAGCATACATGGAATAAGAGGAGCAGATGAGGAGCAGGGCTAAGGGTGTGGGAGGCTTGGACATGATCTCAAAGCCAAAGAACATGAGGCTTAACAAGGTACTTCTTATTCTGAGTCATTCCAGCTACTCAGCAGG
>NW_005841989.1:1082062-1132469 GCF_000455745.1 Alligator sinensis
CACAGTAGCATCTTATTAATGCAGAACCATAGGCCACTGGGCTTCTCATCACACTGAGCACTCTGCCTTGCAGTGATTTACCTAATGCTCTGTATCTTCTCTGTGCAGCAATAGATGTTATTGTAAACTGTAGCGCAGATAGACAGATAGATAGATAATGTATTATTGGCACCTAGATTGACAGGCCCACTAAAAATGCCGAGACAGGCCATTCTGTACTCCTACAGACATTACTTACTTCTACATTTACAAAGCAAGATGAAAATAGTTGTGTAATGTATTAGGGCACATGAATAATGCACTCACAAAATGCTTCAGTGCAATAGAGCATGTTTCATTCCATCAATATGATAAATGCAGGTACAGTTGTTTTAATTGTAGCGATCATGTTATAGTGAAACACATCTATGCTTAGCCTGGGGGAACATTAATGTTGTCCTGATCATGATGAACCAGCTCGCTGAAGCTCTGCTACTTACACTGGTCTCTTTGCCTCAATTCTAGGGCTCTGGAATTTCTCGAGTTTCTTCCCCCTTCTAATAAGGGGCAGGAAGCAGTGACTGAATTAATGAGAAAAATGTAAAATCAGTGAATCAGATTCCCAGCTCAGGCAAAGCGACATAGTGTATTTGAAGTCAATGGGCCAGAGCCACAGCTGGTGGAAATCAATGAAGCTCCATCAAAGTCAGTGGGCCAATTCCACAGCTGATGCAAGGCAGCCAATGCTGAGCTATACTTGCTGGGGAAATGGCCCTATGATTTAGGACTGCAGCAGTTACTGTTCCCTTATAGCCAACCATCTGAATGGTATTTATGTTATTTTTTTTTTACCTCTTTTCTTCCCGGCTGTACAGGAAGGGGAAATGTTTGGGGGAGTGATTGTATCTCCTCCATCCTTGTCTTCTGAAGTATTAGCTCATAGATGTGCTCCAATCCCCTCCTGTTTCCAAATTTCCTGCTGGCATCTGACCTGTGTGGACTGCTTCCAGTGGCTCCTTTCACTGGTTCTCAGTTTTACTTCCCAGAGGTTAACTTTGATTTGGCCTTGAAGTGACAGCAGTAGGCATTTTTGGTTGTCTACGATGCAAACGAAAACAAAAAAATCCATATTAATATAAATTATAATCCTTCATCCTGAAGCACTTTATTACACTCTCCTTATAGCAGCCAAGTACAATGTTGCAGACTGCAAAGTAGATGAGGAAGAGGGTGTGCAGGACGTGGGAAAGGAGCAGAAGTTTTGCTGTCGAAATAGGGGCCAGTGCCAAAGGCTCTTCAATGTTCAGCCTGTCAGACCTCAGCGTTAAGGTTTCCTGAACAGGTTCTGCTAGAACATAGACTGAAGGAACTAGCACTTCAGCAGGTATAAGCTAGTGGAGCTTCATCACCCCTAAAAGCCTAGGTGTTTATAGGTCTTTACGTGACAAGCTCCCACTGTGAATACAAACCCAGTGCTTCTATCTTTAAAGCATCATGTAAATAAGATGTTTGCATAATATATAGGTCAGGATCTTCAGTACCACAGCTTAGACTTCAGCTCTCTTTATGATTAGGTGCCTGGCCTCAGGAGCATAATTGAAAGGTACAGGGGTAAATGGGTAGGTGCGTAGGCTACAGCAGTGTTTCTAAACCTGTGGGTCATGGCCCACAAGTGGGTCGCAAGAACATATGAAAGGATTGCAAACACATTTTTAAAGTGGATTCTCCTTTAAAGGACAAAAACCTGGGAAACTGTGGCTTTTCCCTTGCAGAATGGCAGTGTGCCAGCCTGCGAAGGGCTGCTTGGGGAGCCCCTGCCCCACACACCCTCCCTGTGCCCCACACATGGGAGGGCTGGGCCCTCGGGGGAGCAGCAGGTCTGGAGTGAGGGGCATTGTGTTGGGACTGGCCATCGATGTTTACAAATGGGTCCTGGCACAAAAAAAGGTTGAGAACCACTGATCTAGAGGACCAATGAGGAGCCTGGATGCTCAGTGGGGATCTCTGGAGCTAGAGCACAGAGCTTAGGCTGCATGTCAGATGTCTCCATTCAATCATGAGCCACAGTCTTCTTGTGAAGGTAGGTGCTGAGCAGAGTAGCTGCTTCCTTTTCTGTACTCACCTAGTTAGAACATTAATGCAGGAGGTGGGAGACCCTGGGTTGAGGATGGAGGATTCAGCCTGGGAGGATTCAGTTTGCAGGTCTTAGCTGCCAAAGAGTGCTCAACCTGCTAGTCTGGGTGTGGGGATGGGAGATCCCCTGTCCTGTCCCCTGCCCTGTCAAAGCTGGGACCCCAGGCCCGGTGAATACAAGAGGCATAGGGCCAAAGCAAGAATTAGCAAGGAGTCTAATGGTTACAGGACTTGGCCTGGGGTGTGGACCCTGTTCTCAGTGTTATTTCCATTTTTTGTCCAAGGATTCTCTATAGTAAAATGCATAAACAGTCCTAGGAGCAGGGAGCAGAACTCAGGACTCCTCTCTCGAGTGCCCTAATATGAGGCTTAGACCCCAAAGGAATGAAGGTACCTCCATCGGTGCCAGCGGGAGTTTAGTGACTAAGTATTTGAGAGGATCTCGGCCTGAGTAATCAGACACGACATTTCACAGGTCATTAGATTGGTTTGCAATGGGTTCTTTTCTGTTAGGTCAAATGATCATGGGCAATTATGAAGTTGCTTAAGTATTTGTCTTAGCCAGATGACACATGCAGGAAAATATTCCTGAAAAAGATATCCGCACAGAATTTACAGTAATGGACTGTTAAACATTTAATGTTCTGTTAACAAATGGTTATTTCTCCATTAAGGTCTTTCATGACCTATGCATACTTTATGAACAATGCTGTTGTCCTTGAGAGAAGATCGCATCCTGTATGAGGTGAACCTAGGAAGCAGGCACATGTGCGGGAGGCTGTCCTTCGGCCTCAGAGCTCTATTGATGTCTCAGAGTCACAAAGCACAGCTCCAGTGATTTATGAATGGGCCTGGAGCTCCCGTGTCTCTGCGTGACAGTCTGGGGCTGGTGGGGTAGCCATGTGCCATGGTTAATAGCATGGAGATGAGAGAAAATTATCTTTTATCTTCATGCATTGCAGGCTTCTGGGGAATTCCCTTTCTTGTAGTTTAGGCTGTTGGCCCCAGGCTAGGAAGAAAGAGAATACAGAACTAGAGCTGATATCCTCCTGGGTGATAGCACTTCATAATCCTAGTATCACTGTAGACATATGTATCATGGATCTATATTATCCAGCCAGCACACATCAATCCACAACCTGTAATTACCTCAATGCTTCCCAAACTTTTCCCCACTTACAGCCCAATTTCCTCAGCATGGCCCCTCACTCCCAACCCACAGCCTCCCACCCACCTCCGACCCCACCCACTGGTGTTGCAACCCCGTTTGGGATCATGACCCCCAGTTTGGGAACCACCGAATTAACTGTTAACTAGATGAGCACCCAGTTTTGTAGTACCACAACCTCTGCTTGCTTACCCTGTGGTACATCAGAGGCATGAAATGCAACAGTTTCCTTTGCAGAGTGCATGAACAGCAGTCTGCATTTGGCAGGATGTGCAATACAGAAGTTCACAGCATGCTTGAAATGCGGTGTGCTGGCTTGCAGCATGTACAAAATGCAAATTAGCCTGCAGCAGATACAATCACAGAGCGCTGGAGAGAGACACAACATATGCCAGTATCCAGACATGCAAACAGTTATATCTCCCACATCCAGAAAAAACCTCCATGCTCATTCTCCATCTCCTCCCACTTACATTAGAATAAACTTTCCACTTAGCTCCAAGGCCAGGCAAGACTGCTGGTCTGTGACCGCCTCTCTCTCAACAGCGACACTTTTTTCTTCAGCCCTCTTTCAGACCTCTGTTTCTCCTCTCTTTTTTAAGTAGTCACTTTTTTCTTTCTCCAACTCCACTGACCCCGGGGCCTTAAAAGAGCCATTTGAGCTCCATGTCTTTCTTACTTCCCCCCAACCCCATTCCATAACACACCCCATTTCTATTGCTGTTAAAACAGCAGGCAGAGGGCAATGCATAATTAATATGCAATTATACTGCATCAATGCCTTATTTGCACCTCTTATTTTCAGTGCCGAGTAATTCTTCTCCTTTCTGCTCCAGTTGTATACGCGGGCTAACCTTCCCCCACCTCCGTGGAAGTGTGTTGCATCATCCAAGACTACATCCTTGTGATCATTCCTGGCCCATGCATTATCTGAAGCATAAACCACCACACTGGGTTATAATGTAAGTAAAAGCACTGCCAGGTTTCAGGCTTAATGCATCGAACCTGCTGAGAGCAATGCTGCCCTGGAGAACAGGCAAGCGGTGGGTTACTCAGTTCTAAAGGCAGACATACATGTAGCAGCAGCAATTACGGTTCACAATACAGGTTATTTTGGCCTTACAAGTTTCAGTGGTCCAATGGGGGGCCAGTAGCAGGCAGGAGTAAAATATCTCCATAATAAACTGAAACGTTTGGCTGTTTGAACCAGTGCCAGCTTTTATAACAATTTCCATCTTAAGCTGGCTCAATACATATTTAATGAAATCTTCTATAAAACCTTTAACAGCCCTCAATTCATTTCAAGTGGTAAATGAGTCAGCAGTTTGAAATGATGAGCGGGATCTGGGCTCCATCTCTGTTACTTAAGAAGCAGAAGTGATGCTTTTTAAATGTTTTTTCCTGTAAATATTATTTTTTGAGTGTGATGCTGTAGCAGCACAGAGGTAAAAGCACTCACCAGGTCAGGCTGCTCTCATGTGACTTAATTGCAAGCAGGTACATTCTTCTTCCAACTAGTTAGGCCAAACGCTCTTGTTCAGGCAGCTGCACAGCCCCATTGATTATCCATTGGCCTGGGACTCCTGAGACCTTTATTCTGTTCCCAGCTCAGTAGCCCTCAAGCTGAATGACCTGGGGCCAATCACGTCTTCCTTCTTCCTGCTTTACCAATGGGAGGAATGATACTGAACTCCTTTATTTAGGTAATTTTGAGATCTACTGATGAGAAGCACTCTACAGAGATAGTAGTAGTAGTTGTAATAGTAGTAGAGAATCTGGCACCATGATGGCAGCTCTGGATGCTGCCCCGAGGAGCCATTGTCATATGCATGGAAAGTCATGAATAGCAACAATATTTAATCATCTCCTGCACAGAGCTGTATGCAAAAATAAGAGTTACAGTATGTTCGGAAGACAGGATACCTGTATATAGCCGGCATCACCTCTCCCATCACCTGTCCCATTTCATCTTTTCTCTAAGTCCTCTATAAGTGGAGTGGAAGAGGGGTTAAGGAGTCAAATGCTGACTGCACTTATCGCAGCTCCAAATAGTTGCCTGGCTATTCAGGCTGGGGAATCAGAGGTATCTAGATATCATTCCCTTGCCTCCGTTATCCCTTCTTGCTGGGATCCTGACCAACCTCATAGGCACCCTCCTGCATTTGGGATCTGGGGACCTTGTTCTCCCTAAGGTATCCCCTAGGTTCCTTTCTGGTCCCTTTATGCTGGCACAGGCTACAGTGGCCATCATGTATCAGATGTCTTTCCCTTGGGCATGTGGATATCTGACAACAAAATTGCTTTGGGATACGTGGGCAGCAAAAACAGCCAGACACCAGCTGTGTTGTGGCTCCTGCATGGCACCTGCTTGTTTTAATAATGAAATGGCATTTCTGTTAAAGGTGAGGGGACTTCCATGTTGCCCTGTTACGAAGCTTACTTATAAAAGCCACACAAGCTTTGAAAAGCATTTCAATTCTCCTGATCACTGTAATTACTGGACAGGTGCCAGCGCTGCTCTATAGCGCTCCAATGTCAGCGGGTTAGGCTGAAGGGGTGCGTGCAAAGGCTTTTAAAATAAAGTGAATCATTGTTCTCTCACTAAAGACCTTTATTCCACATTATATTCATTTCCCTTTTTTCTAACAGGTCACTGCAATGCAAAACAGCCACCTGCCGGGGGTGGGGATGTGTCATTTCATGGGTCATGGTGTTTAATTCATCACAAGTCCAAGATGCAAGCACTTCACATGGGGATGTATGACAGGGAATGGTACAAACCCAGTATTGTATTGCTAGACACTGGTGTAACTTTCCAGCCTGCTTTTGAGCTTTGCTTGAGAGGATTCATGACAGTGGAGTTAATACATTACCCTAAGACTCATAACTCAATTCCTGGCTTGGCCACAGACTTCCCTTGTAACCTTGGGTAACTCCCCTATGTCATGTAGACATTCATGTCATTTGCATTCATGTCAAGTGGGTCTGTGTTGTGGTTTCTGAATCAAAACTGGGACAAAGTCCAATTTTGCATGTTTGTGAACCCCTACCCAAGTGCAGGTGAACTGTTTCAGCTGAGTTGGAATTCATGGAGTTGGATCGCCATGCAAACAAAGCCTTTAAAGTTGCTCGTAGAACGCCTGCCGATGGCAGCTTCCAGGTTCTGCATGACTTAAGTGGTTGCACACAAGAGCAAACACAATGTATTGAATTTCATAAGGTCACTCATCATGCCAGAGAATTTGAGATCATATCTGGAGCTCAAATGCTACTGACAAATTCTTCCCAAGGCCATGCTCCAAACACGGCACTTAAAGCAATCTCAAGAAGACCAAAGGACACTGTTACTGATACAGTTGAGTTTGGGTGTGTACCACTTTGCTAAAAGCCTTGGATCAATGGAGCTCAGCCTTGAAAAGAGCCATTTGGCCTGAATCTGTGTCAGAGCCAAACAAAAATCCCCAGACAACATCCTGAGATAGCACTGTGATGTTTGTATCACATTGCATACAAATCTTTGCAACGTGCAGGCATTTGTAATCAAACAAAAATTTAAAAAATGTGCATCAACAGCCCCCTGAGCCAACAAAACCCAGTTCCTGGTTCTCACTTTGGCTTGCAGCAATTAAAGTTTGAATAAAACAGAGTCAGTGTGGTACAAAGGAGGTCACAGTACAGACTGGTGGGGGGCAACTTTTTGGAAGGCATCCCGCAACCTAAGCCCCATACCCTCCCTGAGTACGGCTCTGATCACCTACCCCTGCCCAGTCCGCTGCTGTGCTTCCTGCTCTACAGTCCTACTATACTGCATACCCTCTCCCAAATCTGATGTATGCTATATACAGAGGCTGCCAGTGCCACACAGGTTGACCATCCCTGACCCAGACCTTTTTTGGAAATTTGCATTCATCTGATTTAAAGGAAGTTTAGGTTAACTTAGTCCACATTGTCACATGCTTCTGCACTGTATGGTTTTTAAAACGAAACAGATGCATAATACTAAGCTACTGCTAACAGAACAGAAGCTGTTCCTGAAAGGGTTGGGACCTAATTAGATAAGGATACAGCATACCAGTTTTGCTGTGTAAATGTCCTCCTACAAGGTCTCCAACCCAGAGGAGTGTGAAGAAGATTCGGAAAATAAATTCCTAACTAGCACAGACCGCTGGACTCATTACTATCCTTTGCAATGAACACTGCCTCGTACGAAGACCTGGCACAGTTACTTGAATGAGGGACACCATGTATTCCTACTCTCTGAGGCTGGCTTCCAATTTCATGAGTATATGTATGAGTTAAGAAATTCAGAGGCCAAAGGCCCAGTTCACTTCTTATCACCTCCAAATTACTCTTAATTCTACATTTCTGGTCCTATGGCAGTCTGTTGTGGTGATGACTGCTGTAAGTGTTTTAACTGAAGAGTTGGGTGACATGGTCAACGTCAGAAGACTCAAGGACCCAGTCAAGTGAGACCTCTTTCACCAGCACCTCAACAAAAAACTGGTGAATTCCAATCAACAACAGTGGGAGGACATCGTCAGCGCTTGGGGTACCTTCAAGTCCACCATCATCAATGCTTGTGAAGAGACACGTGGATGCTCTACCAGGAAACACCAAGACTGGTTTGATGAGAATGACTGAGAGATCCAAGAGTTGATCAACTGTCAATACAAGGCCTTTTGTGCTTGGCAAAATGACACCAACTCCAAGGAAAAGAAATTGAATCATCAAGTCAAGGCAGAGGTCCAAAGGAGGACCTGTAATATGAAGAACAGATGGTGGGAAGACAAGATAAAAGAGATTTAACATCACACTAACATCCATGATATGGACAGTTTCTTCAGTGCCTCCAAAGCCATCTATGGTCCAAGCACTAAGGGACCAACCCCCTTGAGACCTAAGGATGGGGGAGATGTGATCAAGGAAAGGGGAGCCATCTATGCCCGCTAGCAGGAGCATTTTGAAGACCTTCTCAATTGAGACTCTGTTGTTGATGAGAGTGTTTTCAATTCCATTCCGCTACACCCAGAGATGATCTAGCAATCCCTCCAACTCTTGATGAAGTAAGGAAAGTCATCAAGCAGATGAAGAATGACAAGGTATCTGAAGCGGATGGAATCCCCACAGAAATCTTCAAGCAGGAGGGAGAGTCATTCACATCACAGCTCCATGCTCTCACCTTAAGGATCTGGAATGATGAGGTAAAACCAGATTATTTCAGGGACAACATGATCATTACAGCCTTCAAGATAGGAGACAGGTCCAACTGTGGCAATTACAGAACGATCATGTTGGTGTCCACCACAGGAAAGATCATTGCAAGAACCCTCCTGAACCATCTCCTTCCATTTGCTGAAGAGCTTCTCCCAGAATCTCAGTATGGGTTGAGATGCACAGCCAACATGATCTTCACCGCTTGCCAACTACAGGAAAATAATGCCAGGAACAACATACACTTCTCTATATGGCCTTCTTTGACCACACAAAAGCCTTCAGCTTTGTCAACAGTGAAGCACTGTGGAGGATCCTTCTGAGGTACAGATACCCACTGAAATTCATCACCATTCTTTGTGGGCTACGTGACAGTGTGAGAGTGGTGGTTCTTAGTAATGGATGTATCACAGATTCCTTTGAGGTTAAAATTGAAGTTAAACAAGGCTACATCATCACTCCAACACTCTTCTCGATATTCCTTACCATGATGCTACATCTGACCACCAACAAGCTTTCAGCTGGAGTGAAGCTAAACTACCAAATGGTTGGTAAACTGTTTAATCTCAGATGACTCCAACCCAAAATGAAGACCACTCCTACCTCAATCATTGAGCTTCAGCATGCTCTGTGCAGAATCACTCTTCTGAATCAATTCAGCTGAATCTGTTTCGGAGATTCGGCTGCTGCCGAATCAGCTGAATATCTGAATTGCACAGGCCATATCCCCCACCCACTCTCAATGGCTGCCCCGCCTGGCCCCAGCTCCTGGCTCTGGAAAAAAAAAAGCCCCCACTCACCTGCTCCTGCCCAGCAGGGGGTGATCCCCTCTGCCTCCCACTGCCCTATGCCATGTGGGGGGAAGTGTCATGAACCTCCCCCTGGCCCCTGCCCACTCTTCCAGGCCCGCCACGGCTGCCCTGCCCACCCCAGCTCTGGCCCTTTAAGAAAACCCCCCCCCAAAAACCCCTGGGCTCACCAGCTCCTGCCCAGTGGGTGGGGGGATCCCCACTGCCCCCCACTGCCCCATGCTGTGTGGGGGGCTCTTCCATGAGTCCCCTGAAGCCCTGAGGTCACTGCAGCAGCTGGTGAGCCCAGGGTTTGGGGGGGAGGGGGTTTCAAAGGGATGGAGCTGGGGCAAGCAGGGCAGCCATGCGGGGGCTGGGAGAGCGGGTGGGAGTTGATGGGCTTGTGACAGAGCCCCACATGCAGTGCAGGGCAGTGGGGGGCAGTGGGGATCGCCCCCCCCCCAACCTGGCAGCACCCAATGAGTGGAGGCTTTTTTTTAAACAGCCAGAGCTGTTTAAAAAACAGCTGGGGTGGGCAGGGCAGCCATGGGGGAGCTGGGAGAGTGGGCAAGGGTTGGGGGCATTGTGGGGGGCTGGGGGAGCAGGCAGGAGATGAGGCCCTGGCAGGGTCCCCCCATGGTCCCCTCCCCCGCCCCCTGCTCACCAGCATGGAGTCCAGGTCCAGCTCCTTGATGCAGCCAATGGGAACTGCCCGAATCATTAAAGCTCTCTGAATCTTTTCCGAATCAATGTGGAGAGCTTCGAATCAATTCGGACCTTTTAATTGGCCCCCTGATTCGATTTGGATTCAGAGATTCAGCCACCAAATCGGGCCAAGTCTCCTTTGAATCAAATCAGCACCCGAAGCGTCGCACAGCGCTATTTGAAACCTCGCAGCCGGCACAGGGGACGGGTAAGCAGGAGAGGCAGGAGTGGCAGAAGCAGCGTGTTGTGGACTGACCCAAGAATTCAAAGCCACCCACCCTGCACAGAAACGCCTGCCTAAATTGCAATAGAACATGTTGATCCTGGATTAGCCTTGTTAGCCATCTTCAGACCCACAGATAAGACAATCATAGAAGACAATCATCCTTGACTGCGGGGGATTGCCAGTGATATTGGGTGTCACGGGCTAAGGCCATCACAGATGTTCTTAGTGAAAAAAAGCATCTTCTCAAACATGTAGCATCTGGTGGGAAGGACTACCCTCAAGATGAATTTCACCCTGCAGAGGGGAGTATATACTGCTTACCCAATTTAGAGGGCTCAAGTAGGATTTAAATGATGTCCTCTTGCTGACCCTCAGCACAGGAGTGAGTTTCAGCCTCCAAGGAAATTCATATAAGTTAGTCCTCTGGAAGTTTGCATCTATTGCTAACCCACTTGGCTTAATTGTGATCAGGTTTGAAAGAACAGGTGCGATTCCCAGCTAGCTCTCCGTGAAGCTGTCCTGGGGATTAACACACAGCTCCTAACAGGAAGCAAGCAGAATTGCCACGTCTCACATCTCTCCGCTAACCAAGTTCTGTGACACCAGGAACCTAACAGTACAGCCAGGCCAACCCTCACGTAGGGTAAAACCTAATCAAGGACAAACCTAATAATAAAAGGGCATGTCACTTGAGAGACAGCCATCAGCTGTTCCTGCCAACTTACATGAACCCTTCAGTGCTCACCTCGTGGCAAATAGTCGAAGTGGCTGTGTCTTATCAAAACAGAAGGCAGGAGAGAGTGGAAACCTGCCACATTCAGCACCGATGAAGGATCAACACCTGGTGCTGCACTAATGTACAGCAGTTATCAATGTAACAAGAAGAACAAGGCAAGAACAGTTATGCGGAAAGCTCTGGATCATGTGAACTCTTTCTCGCCGCATTCACATTTTCTAACTAAATCCTTTGCAAAAGGATGCACAGCTTATCAGAACCAAAACACATAAACACAGCACACAACCCTTATAAATTCTTAATCTCACTCCAAACAAATCAGTTTATAAGGGTGCATATTGGAGGCAGTGGATGCCCTTCCCATCCCATCTATCTTTCATGCCATTTCAGAGAACACAGCTGTGATGGCCACCATATTGAACAGGGACCTGTCACTTCCTCTCAGCCCACACGAGAGCTAGAGAAGAGTTTGTTAAACAAATCCATCGCAAGCTGTTATCTTCTACACGCATCTCCCAGACTAAATGGCACTTAATGGAATAATGAGCCACTGGGAACAACATACAAGGAAACGTCATTAAATCTTGTTAAAAATGAATAAAATTCCAAATCAATTCCCATTAGTGAAGGTACTGATATTTCACATATCTTTAGGAGTTTTACTATGAATTCATGCATAATCTGCTATAATGATGCTTATTTCCCCCTGACTCCTTTCTTCCTAATAAAAATGGGCAGGACATAGGGTTCACAACTTATTTCTCTCTCTCTTTTTTAAGCATTGTATAAAATATTTAAACACCGTCTTTTGCTTCTTGTGGTCATGCCCTTATTGTGTCAAGTCAAATTAGTTAAGCATACAAATGAGAGTAAACAAAGGTGACAGATAAATGAAACACATGGTTACCAAAGTGTCAGAGGCCCCCTGCACACACTCCATCTATCGGCTACTTCATGGTGCATGTGAGAAGCTGAAAGGGGGGAGATCAAAGCTTCAAACTTGGTTCCTTTTTATAGGGCCAGATGTGTTTATCTTCCTCTGTCTCATCTTTCTCTCTTGCCTTCTCTTTTTGTCTTGCACTCTTTCAAGTCTTATGTAAGTGATAAGTGTATATTAACAAAAGCCAAGTGAATAATGGAAACATAAATACTTATAATTAGAAATCGCTAGAATGTATTACTGGTGAAAAGTCCCAACCAAGTGTGGGCCTCTTGCTCAGTGCTGCATGGATGTAGGGGAAGTTCTAGTTTCTGTTTTTAGTCTCACTAAGATGCAAAAGGCGATTGAAACAGAGAAATGGAGAAGCATTTGTCCCTTAATACAAATCAAAATATGTTTTGTTACCTATATTAAGTGTTAATTCATATTTCTTGTTTGTAAGGTCAGGTCCTTCCTAGGGGCTTGGGCACTTCACAAGCACAAAACGAAAAAATGGTCCCTGCCCTGCAGTGCTTCCAATGTCAACAGGTAGCTAGCCAGGGTAACAGAAATCGGTCAGCATGATAGCAAGTGGTCACAGCATTAGACGCCAATAGCCTAAACATTGTCAGGTTTCTAATAAGATTAACGAGCACATTGTGCATAAACTAGCCATGTGCATAAGGCATAGAGATAATAAGCTGCTCATTAAGACTAGTCTCCATTCACCTTCAGTCTAGGCATAGTCAGATAACAGTATCACAGCAGAGGTGAATCATTAAGGAGGAATATGAAGGAGAATAATTTATTCTAATTCAAAAGCAAAGTTTGGTTTGCCTCGTTGAATATGAATCCAAACCTCCCTAGCATGGGTACTCCAAGAAAGGACATTTTTGACTGAGATATTTCAGTTGCATTTCAAAATGTACAGTTGATTGCAAAAGTCAGTGTTTGCTATGCCTATGCGAGTCCGTAGCGATCCGATCCAGCTTCAGATCCGGCTGCTTCGGATGGCCACGATCCGATCCGGAGCTCAGGACTGGGTTTCTGCCTCAATCTGGCCAAAGCTTTGGAGCTGCCTCGGAGATCCGGCCATAGGGTATCATGGGGAAACAATAAAATATCTGTAATCTTGTTGTTTGTTGTCTGATTTAGATGACATTTTCAGGGGTGGTAGACTCTGCAGAGAGGATGAAGCCTGCCAAGTTTCAAGAAGATCAGTGTAGGGGTTTGGGGACAACTGTACCCCACATTCCTGAAAGCAAAACTCATGTCATATCTATGTGTTACAACACAGGGGGGTCAGAACTGCGGGGGTGGCAGCTCTTACTGAGGCCACAAAGCCTGCCACGTTTCAGGGAGATCAGTGCAAGGGTTTGGGGGGAACTGCCCCTCAAGCTGGGGACAAGCAAAACTGGTGCCATGGGTGACAGTGTGTGTGTTAAGGCTCAGCGGGGTGACAGCTGCAGGGATGGTGGCCCCTGCTGTGACGCCTGCCAGCTGTTAAGGAGATAGGTGCAGGGGGGTCCTGGGGCCCTGCACCCCTAGCTGCTGACAGGCAAAACTGGTGCGGAGACTGTGTCTGTCTTGGGGCAGTTGATAGTCTGCATTTAGTCTTTCCTCTCCTTAGCCTGGTTTTGTAGGTGCTAATTGCTGCTCGTTAAGTCGGTATGTAGTAGCCAGGTCCTGTGCATTGAGCTGGTCCCTGAGCCCCTGGTCCCTGAGTGAATCATGATTGATTGATTGGTAGCTGGGAACACAGCAGCTCAGCAGCCAGGCCTGCAGCAGCGTCTCCCCTCCCCTCCCCGCCCCAAGACAGACACAGTCAGTCCCACAGCACCCACGGCACCAGTTTTGCTTGTCCGCAGCTTGAGGGGCAGTTCCCCCCCAAACCCCTGCACCGATCTTCTTGAAACGTGGCAGGCTTTGTGACCTCAATAAGAGCTGCCACCCCTGTAGTTTTGACCCCCCTTGTTGTAACACATAGACGTGACATGAGTTTTGCTTTCAGGAATGTGGGGTACAGTTGCTCCAAAACCCCTGCACCAATCTTCTTGAAACTTGGCAGGCTTCATCCTCTCTGCAGAGTCTACCACCCCTGAAAATTTCATCTAAATCAGACAAAAAAAACAACAAAGTTATAGATATTGTATTGTTTCCTCATGATACCCTATGGCCGGATCTCCGAGGCTGCTCCGAAGCGCTTCGGGAAGCCGAATGAGGCAGCGCTTCGACCCGGACGTGCTGCTTCGGACCCCGAAGCGTCCAAAGCTTCTCCAGATCCGAAGCTCTGTCCGAAGCCTCCACTGCCCTATTGTTCACACTGCATGGGTTAGGTACATAAGAAAAGCTCTGTTGTTCTCTGTCCCTGCATCTATGTTTTATAACCAGTGCAGCACAAATGACAAATTAAGGATCTAGCTGGGCAAACACTTAGCATAGTGTTTGTTACTGCATGCAACTCAACTTGTATAATTGATACCACAGATGGGCTAAAGGTACCTACACTAGAAAGTTTCTGAGCATTGAGCGCTCTTTTATCCCGGAAGAACCTAATAACATCTTAACACTGCAAATAGGAAATGTTCTCTTTTAACAGTGCCATTAACTAAGCTTTACCTAAGCTTTTAACGGTGCTTTAACTAAGCACGGGAACAGCTAGCTAAGAAACAGGATGCATTCTTCATCACTTGGGGAGTTTGATGACCACTGGGTATCTTTCTACAATAAGTTGACCTTCAACCAAAAGTTGTGGTGTCTCTGTAGGATTTACTGGTTGAAATTCTGCAGTCTGTTTCTGCAGGAAGTCAGATTAAGCGGTTATGATTTGATTTGGTTTTAAAATCTATGACTTGATGACTTCTTTGTTTAATATATCTATTGCAGAAACATCAAAAGACCACAGCCAGGTCAGCAGGACTTGCACAAATCTACACCGGAGATTTATGAAGCATATTTTTTACTTGAATTCATCCTCAGACCATAAATAATTTTACAAATAATTTCAAATAAGGAATCTGTTTCAGATTTCCTCTATGTGTTTGCTGCCAACTTGTAACAGGAAGCTTGGCAACATTGTTTGAAGGCAGGATTTGCAGTGGATTGTTTCAACAGCTGTATTATACAGTGTGGGGCTATTTATCTTTTTCTTTCTTGTCCTGGCATCACTCAGTTAACCCTGATGGCTTGTTTCCCATGTGCAGAAATGATGGGTCTTTTTCACTGAAGTTTTCACAGTGTTTCCCTTTCTCTTGCCCCTATTCCCTGCTAGAGTTGGGACATAAAATTGATAGACCATTTTTTGAATGGTGAAATTAGTCTAGCTTACAGACCCATAACTGAAGTGGACCTCCTGGCTGTAACCATTGCTGTATCTGACAGGACTAATAGCAATTCCAAGCACAGAACAGCACGTGCTCTATAAATGAACTTCCTGGCTACAGTCTCATTTGTAATCCAGGACCTGTTTAAACTCCCAGGTTTCCACATGAGTTCGGACTCCTGGATTCATACGCTCCCTTCCCCGGGATATGTTTCAGGTGCTGGCAGCAGATCTTCTGACTGCTGCCCCTGAAGGTCTATGTTTAGGAAGCAAGGACTTGGCCTGCCTCTTCCCCACGTTGTTTCTTTAGAAAAAAAACATAGGTACAAAGATTTGGCAGAACTTTGGTATCGATTTCCTGCCAATCTGATTCTGCTGACAGACTCCTGAGACCATTTTTCTCCCCATAAAGAGAGCTGAGGCCACTGTAGAGTCTGCATTTCACTGCAGAGCTGGGTTTCATGCAGTCCAGGCGCTGCCTTCTTGGGCCCAGCCTTTGAAATAGCCCTGTTGTTTGGTTCTGGTTAGCTGCAAACTCTGTTACCGGAAGGTGGCTGTGCAAGGGTGCATTTAGCTGAGGAATGAGCTGAGCAGAATTTCAGCATTATAACTGGGTCCTAGGTTTGTTTCTCCTCCATTCATCCCCCACAGGTAAAATGCCCACTGTGGCAGACAAGGACCCCTGCGAGGGAGCATTGTTTCTCTTAGGTTATGAGTTCATAGAGGCAGGATGCTGCAATTCAGGGATCAATGGTGGGTCTCCTGAAGTCCTGGCTCTCTGCCCCAATACATTAGGCCTCTTTATCTCTCAATAAAGGGATGGACTTCTTAGGGAGGTAATTCTCTAGTGCTCAGCTGAAACATGCTTTGTGTGTTTCTAATCTCCTGTAAGATGCTGAAGCATGGGTTCAAATGCCAGGTCAGCAAAGAAAGACTAGTGCCACAAGGTTGCTGGGTAATCTGGGTACGAGGCTGTGCCTCAGTATGCCTCTGGTTTCTTTCTGTAAAATGGGGATGACAATACTGCTTCCTTCAGTGTTATAGAGGTGCCAGGCAGTTTTATTTATCGTGCTACCCAGCAGCACAGCTGGGTTTTCTCTCAGACCCAAACAGTTTACAAGTCCAACTTAACCCAACAGAAACAATACTCCCCAGTAAATGTGTTATACTCGCTCCCTGAAGTAGTGCAATGTGTGTCAGTCAGTAATACAGTCCGAGATGGCAGTCCATTTCCCAGGGCCTGCCCGACTTTATTTCTGTCTCTTCATCTCTCTTTCATTTCTCGTCTTCAGCCCAATGGCAGATCTTGAAGTCCTGCAAAAAGTGGTCCAAGCTGCCCTAAAAAAATAAAGGGTTCCCTCTGATTCTGATTAAATCAAAGAAAGGATCACATCACCCATGAAATGATTTAAAAGCCATGCACCTACCAATGGCCCTTCCCATCTTGCACGACTGTGACTCTCTTTTTGTCACTGGGATTTCTCCTGCTTTCTTCATTGCTGCCGGGAAAGCTGCTCCTCCCGATTTGGGTTGGTATTGTCACTTCTGTCTGTCGGGTAAACAAAGAGAGAGCTGGTTTGCTGCATGGACCACGTTAGAGTCATGCACACAGATGCTTCAGAGGTGACTGGCTTAGAAGGAAAAACTCAAAGGCAATCAATACGACCTCACCTTTGGGCCTGGAGGTATTTTATCAAGATGTCAGCATCAGAGACAGAACCAATATATTGTTTTTCAGCGCATCAGGCTTGTATTTGTGTCATTGGTCATTGTCTTCCTGGTTCTAATATCCAACCTAGGGGTTCACTTTTTAGCTTCCCCCTCTTCTCACTGAGCTGAGGTTCCTATATGTGAGGATTTCATGGTGGTGGTATCCTCGCTATGAACCAACATGGAGCTGAGGAGTTGTTAGAGATGACTATGATAGTTGATTGGGTTTTGCTGCCATTATATACTGGTGGTGACTCAATCTTGAGCAATCCTCCCTTTGGCTCAGTCCTCTGCAGGCTTTAGGGAGGGCTGTACAATATGTCCTAAAGGAATGCACAATGTCACCATCCTCGACCTTATGCGAGGGCTTGTGACTCCGGCACTAAACTTGTCATGGCTGCTTCTGGTCAGCACCAGGTCAGCACAAGGGTTACCCGTTGCTTCTGGCCAACCCTGGAGGTGCCTTTGCTCTCAGAAAATGAGCGTGTCCGCTCCGTGCTCAGATCTGCAACCTGGCAGTACCCAGTGCTGTCCCTAATCTGCCAGGCTGGCCACAGACGGTACATGCAAAAGAATACTAAGAGCTGATGTTCTGCTCTCATGTGACCTTTTAGGGACTCCCCTCCCCCACAGACACTCAAATGACCTCAAATTTGGACCCCTGGTCTGAGTCTGGACCCCACACGGCACAGTCGATTTCTAAGCAACCTGAGTACGATTGTGAGTTCTGGACCGCTCAGAGGAATCGGCTGAAGAATCAGTCGGAGCCTTCACTCTGAGCCGTCCTCTCGCTGCGGTAGTGAAATACTTAAAAACGATCCCAACCTATATCTTTCTAATACAGATTGGAACGTCTCAAAGGTCGTCGGACATGGGCAGTTCTGACTGGGCCTTTATTTGGAAATAATATTGTCACATTGTGCCTAAATTAACACTGTGCCAGCATCGGGGCGTGGTGAGTTGACCTTCACTTTTAAAGTCTTCCAGCTTCTGACCTCTCTGAAAATGCAATTTAATTTTCAGAGTGGAGGGGAAAAAGAGAAAGAGAGAAAGTCAGGACTCCTGGGTTCATTCCCATTTCTGTCATTGATGGCAGAGGTTCTACGAAGGGGACATGAAGGGCTTTTTCAATAATCGAATTCTGCTCTTTTGCATAACACGAGGTATAGAATTCAGCCCAAGGGGCCTTCCATTGTGCCCAGAGTGGGTTAAAAAAACAGGATACTGACATTTTTTTAATGAAAAAGGGACAAATTCTTCACAAAAAGACAGTGATAAATATTTTCATGTTTTACCCTCCCCCCAATTGTCTCTTACTTCTGCCTGAGCTACAGCTGGGCTTTTAGAAAGGCAACCAATCCTAATGGGAAGACATCAAGTGATGGAAAATCTACCACCTCCATTGGTAAAAGTTATTGAGTCAGTCATTTAATGTATTTGCACCCCTTGTTGTTCTTCCCTGCAAAGGAGACAATTATAGCAGCTGTCTTTCTCAGAGGTGTTGTAAGGCTGAAGTTATTAGTGTCTGTGAGGCATCTGAAATCCTCTGATAAAAGTACTACATAATAGTATTTTGCTCTTCTAACACTGGAAATCCTTCCCATTTTATATAACACTGAGGGGGACATTATCTCTAAGGTATTCACTGTGTTTAAATAAAAAAGTAGTTACCAATACCATATAAAATCTGTTAGAAGAGGACCTTTGGATGGGGCGGAGGGGGTCAAAATCCTCCATTGGCCTGAAATGCCTTCACATAATATATAATAAAACTTCCATTTCCCCCAGCCTTTTTCATCAGAGAATCTCAAATGCTTTAATAATACACTGACACAGTACTCAATTTGTGATATCTTTGGGGAAGATTAGAGTCTTCTGTTTCATGGTTTGTACAACACCTGGTACAATGGGGCTCTGAGGTGCTTCCACAACACAAATATTAATTAATAACAGGCCCCTCTGAACTGGGAAATGATCATTGCCCTTATTTTGCAAACAGAGAAACCGAGGCACAGAGCATGCATCTAGAGCAGTGATTCTCAGCCAAGACACTAAGGCACCAGGGGTGCCTCGAGATCCTTTCAAGGATGCTGTGGGGTGCCACAAAATGTTAGCATTTTTTGGTGCACAAGACACACCTAATGATTCACAAGATAAACCCAGAGCTTTCAAAAAGGAACCCCAAGTGTCAAAAACCTTCTCATCCATTCTTTGCAACAGAAGAATTGCTCTTTTTACAGTCAAAACAGAAGAGGCATTTTCCGAGGGGCACCTCAAGTCTACTGAGGATTGCCTTAACTTTAAAAAGGTTGAGACTCACTGCTCTATATTGCTTAGGATATCCAGAGCCCCTGCAAAGTAGCTAGTAAGTTGAGTCCGTAAGTCACTTATGTATGCAAATCAGAATCAAAACCAAGCCAAGAAGCCAGATTTCCAGATGACCAGCCCTATGCCTTCAACCAGAAATCCTTTCTTCCTTCCTTCACACCCATCTAAAAACAATTACCTGTTTGTAATTTGCAAGGTTTCATTTAAATAAGTCTAAACACCACTGAAATGAGACCTCTCTAGGGATTATATATGCCAGCAATGGATATTAGCCCTAGACAAAGAACCATTAGGGAGAAAACAATTTTATGCACACACAAAAAAAAGCCACCAATATTTGGTTGCAGAATAAATCCACTGGGGCATGCTATCAGCTCAAAAGGTCTCCAGGGAAATCCTGGGATGATGTGATTTGTCTGTCAAATCATAGTGAAGGGAAATAAATATCCTGAGAATGAAAACTATTATCCTTTCAGAAAGTGACACCAGGGCTGTGATTTACTCACCTTCTGGCACACGACTGCTGTGTCCCAGTGGTGGGGATGGGAGAGAGGTGGATTGCAAAAGCAAGATAATCCTGCAAAATACCTTTAAAACCCCCAGAACCTGACCTTTAAAAGCACTGTCTCCACTTTGGCCCTATAGCGCCAAAATAACAGGATGCCAGCAATCTTTTCCCAATAATGTTAGTTGTTCCCTAGCAGGAAACATACATAACAACGGATATAAAGGGAGATGATATATCTCTGTTTCTCCCAGGCCAGGTTCTCTACTGGGGTAAATCAGCTCTGCAGTGTTCAAGAGAGGTATTCTGATTTATGCCAGCGAAGAATCCAACCTGGTGTAGCTACATTTAACATAGATGATAGAGGATGGCTGTCCAAGGAGGAGGCACGTAATGAATCAAGCCAAGGCTTGTGGCTAGGATTCCACATCTCCAGCAACATATTCGTCATGTCCTTGCTCAGTTACCCTGGCACATCAAATTACCCCTCTGTGCCTCAGTTTCCTGGCCTGTAAAATGGAGATACACAAGTTCACTGTGAAGAAAAGAAGTGTCATTCTGCTGTAAAGACTATCTCAGTGCCTGCAATCAAAGGAAAGAAAGGAATGTCATATGAGCTACTTTAATGTTGGCATTTCCTAACTTTTAAGTGCATCTTTGAAACCTTAGTATTCATTTATTGCCCACGGAGTGTTGCTGGGGTTATAACTATTACTTACCATTAATTATTTGTATTAACCTGGTACTCAGATGCCCTACCTGAGATCAAGGCCCCATGTTGTCATGCAGTGTAGAGAAAAATAGCCTCTGCCCTGAAGAGCTGGGCAGTCAAGTTCATAGCCTTTAAAGGGCTTGCTTTTCAGAGGGTGGATGCTGAGCAATCTGGGAGCTTTTGAGGTACCTGACATTAGGGACCCCCTCAATTAATGGATAGATACAAAATAACATTACTTTTGAGAGCTTTGGCCTGTCTCAACAAGAGAAGATGAACATCCCCATTCACAGATGGGGAACTAAGAGTCAGAGAAGCTGTGGCCTAGATGATACCCCTGGGAGTTAGGTACAAAAACAACTAAAAGTATTTATCCTGGGGTCATGCACGGAGTCTGAAACAGAGGTGTGAAGGGAAAGGAAACCTCCTGATTCTAACTCTAGGTCATTAACTGAAAGATCTTCCTTCAGGCTACATCTTGGGCTGCTTAATGCATTCATTGGCGTTTGAGCAGTAGCCGCAGAGAAGCAGAGGGCAGCCTCCTGCCAGGTGATGATGGGCTACTCTCACCACCACTTCAAAGTGCTGCCTTTCTGTTCGTACACAATGATTTGGGTCTGGTGCTTTGCAGGTGGCATGCTTCAGTTTGTTGCCCTGATGACTTGCCTTGTACTCACTCTATGTTCAATTATGCATCATTTCCTGTTCTCATTACAGATCTTCAAACACCATGAAAATACACTCATTTGGGGCTTATTTTGTCCTTTTTAAATTTTTATCTCACCTACAGGAGAAATAATGGCATTAAACCCAATGCAGAATAGCTTAGAGAAGAGATGGTTAACACCCATTAGGCTATTTGCCCCTGTACAGCACCTCCCATACAGAGCATAGCTCTTCTTCTTGGTAGTCTGTTTTGGCCAGCCCAAGTTAGAACTGCTTCGGTGAAGATGCTTTTACCCATCCCTCAGGGAGCCTGTTCCAGTCCTTTCTGTGTGATGATAACTGTATGTCTAGCAGGATCTCAAAGGGCCAGATTAGCTTGCAGGCTTTGCCCTGATCACAGGCTGGTGGTTACCTGCTCTGCCTTAGGAAGAAATTATGATGCGTGGCTCCTTTCTTGCCAAAATAGAAACCAGGAGTCCTATTTATTAGCCCCTGATTTAACCACTAGACCGGACTCCCTCTAATGGATAACAAAACATCATGTCTTCATAAAACTAGAACTAAAACGAGAGAATGATTATGACAATGATACTGATGATAGACAGACAGACAGACTATATGGTGATAGATAGATAAATAGAAAGAAAGAAGAAACGCAGACAGAGAAACTGATTTCAAGGATCCATTTCTTCATTCCTCCAGGTAGATAGATTATTCCCATTAACATTATTGGCAAGTTCTGCCTATTCATCTGTGAGAAACTAGACTCATTAGAGTCTAACTTCATGAATGCCACTGTGCTGTCTGTTGGGTGCTTCTGTCCTCTTTCTGGCATTGTTACACCTGGTGTGGAAATGCTTTCATTTAAAATCTCCCTCTTGCAGATGATCATTTGTTCCCATTACAAAGTCCCTCTTCGACATCTCTGAGGCTCCTTTCATTCCTTCCTCACCTTCCTGAGGTTAAAGCCTTTCATTGGAGTGCAAATAAGAAGAACCTCTTGAAAGGAAAAGACAAAATTGGGAGCTGCCTTTGTGGCAAAGTCTATCTCATTATAGAGGCATTTTTAACCCATTTTGAAAGCGAGGATGTACCTTTCATGTTGCAATGTGAAAACACAGGATTTTAAGGCTTTCACTTGAATACCTGCATTTAGAGGCTGTTTATTAAACTTGTAGAGAAAGAATTTCATGAGAAAGATTTATTTTTATTTTCTTTAATATATAAATGTCCTTTGAATTGATGTTTTGCTGTTGCTGTTTGTTTGCGATCTCTGTACCTTTTGATCTCAGCTTAGTCTGTCAGCAAAGGCCAGGCCCCAGGTCAGACTGTTTGCAACCTCACCCTGGCCTACCTTGGAAGCCCATGTTTTACCTGCCCTTGTGCAGCCATTTGAGTGCCAACCTCCTTTACATTAGCACATGGGAGATAGTACAAGTAAAATGAGTCAGATTGCATGAATATGGTCCCTTAATCTAAATGGCAGAGTTCACTCTAGTGTCTGGTCACCCTTTCAGAGAATCCAGCAGTTCTCTATTCTTCTCCCTCTTCCCCACCCTACTGAAATCATAGGCTGCCTATACATGTGTTTGTTGGCTTTCTAATGAGAACTGTGATGAGGGCATCTATTGTTGGCTGGTCACCATACCGGCCCACCACTTCATCTAGGGTAGTCTGCTCGGTCTTGCCTGCCATGACTTGTTGGAAATCAATCTGTTGGAATAAGTGGGAGGCTATCCATTTAATACCCCGATCCCAGGGGGTTTACCATGACTCCAACCTTCCCTTATCATGTCCCATGCCTTGCAGATGGCATCCTAGAGTTGTTTTAAGCTTCAGCTCAAGGCCGGGCCATACTCGGTCTCTTGCTAGGCCACATACATTCATCCTTTCACTCCACCCTCAATGGGCCTCATTCATACCAGACCACCCTTCCCTAGCAGGGTGCAGTTTCAAGTCATATGCAAGATCAGGAGTCTCCTGCCATCCCCATAGATCCTGCCCTTACTTCCAAGGTGTTCCAGGAGCGTCAGCTCAGCCAGGTGTTGTTGCTCCTTCGGCTGCTTGCAGCAAACTGCTGCTCCAGCCCTGAAAGCCAGGATCTAAAATGGGCGTCTCATCAGGGCTGCACCTGCACCTGCTGGCTGCCTGCTCCCAGCCATTAAAGTGACAGGCACCCAAAAGGTGCTTTCCCATAACAACGCTGCGGCATTGCTGCAGTGTCATGTGTATTAAGTCCCCACATGTTTAAAAATGGCCACAGGGTGCCTTAACTAAATTTCTTTGAATAGGGTTTAGATAAAGCATCCCACAGCCATTTTTAAAAGTGCAGGGGCTTAATACACATGATGTTGTGGCTATTAATTAGACTGGCTGCCAGAAACCACTCTAATTAAAATGTCCCCCCCACCAAGCATGTGCATAGCCAGCCACAGGACTGTGAGTGATGCTCAAGAAAGCAATGGAAGACCTTCCCTTCCACATGAAGGAGAGGTCAGAGGACACAAGTCATAACTGAGGACGAGGAACAAAGAGGGGAGAAAAGAGACAGGGATGCAGGATATAGGGTCAGAATGGGGGAAACAGTAGGGACACTTAATGGAATCAGAGGACACAAGTCATAACTGAGGACGAGGAACAAAGAGGGGAGAAAAGAGACAGGGATGCAGGATATAGGGTCAGAATGGGGGAAACAGTAGGGACACTTAATGGAGGATCCCCAGGTCAGAGGACACAAGTCATAACTGAGGACAAGGAACAAAGAGGGGAGAAAAGAGAAAGGGATGCAGGATATAGGGTCACAATGGGGGAAACAGTAGGGACACTTAATGGAGGATCCCCAGACAATGTCCACAGCTCTGAGAATGGACCCAAGGAATCAGCAGGCACCATCCCCAAGGGGTGAAATTCAGTGAACCTATAACAAAGGTATTCTGGAGCGTCTGTTCAGTCTGTTCTGGTGGAACAGTTTCCCTTTGCATAAATAAATGTTTACCAGAGTAGGGACTTGACCCCACATCTCAGGGAAGTGTTCTAATTTCTGGGGATACTCAGTCATCTCTAACAGGAGACACTGATAGTAATCCACCCTGGAATAACCAAGAGCCAGAGGGGTTCGATAGCACACCAAAAATGTGGATAAAATCCCTTCCCCAAATCAGAGCAAAGATTTGGACCTAAGGTTCCTGCATCCCAGTGCTTGTTTTTTGTGTGGATGGGGCTTACTGTTGTTCACAGACTGGGAAAAGCAAGTTAAGGTGTGTAACTCCAAAAGAGGCCTCACAGCTCAGGCACCTGGGTGGAAGGAAGCATTTGCTTGGCCAGAACCAGGCACCAACTTCTAGGTGGGTGCATAAGATTAGACCCTTTTTCCTCTGCATTTATTCCTGGATGGCTTGGTCAGCTTCTCACTCAGCTGATTTCTGAGGATCCCTCCCTTAGGGGCCTGCCTCTTCCCTAGAGCGCATGGAGAGCTCAACCAGTGAATTCAAAGCAGAAGTCACAATGGACCTTGGACCTGGGTGTTCTGCCACAGCGCACTGCTGTGCCTAAGTACCTTTGAGCATCTAGCTCCAAGGTCACAAGGAAATTGCGAGCAGATTGGGATTTGAACCCACATTTCCTGATTGCCAGGCTAGTGCTTTAACTCAAGATCTGCAAATTCCCCTAATGAACCAAAATCCTCTGCTGCTACAAAGAACGGGGTGGGGTTTTTTTGACCACTGCTGTAGCACAGAGAAGCTTTCCATCTTTTTAACATGAGGTGAATCAAATCTGAATAGCTAGTTTGTCTTGTGGAAGATGTCCTCCCATTTATGTTCACTTAATAGCCCTGTGGCAACCCTGGCAATTACCTGAGTTAAACAGTAGCATCAGGAAAGCATTGATGTCATTTCAGCTGCCTGTAATGCAGCGTGGCAGATGGAAATGGGGAGGAGGCACTGCACCAGATGACTACTCAGCTTTTCAAGGACTACCAACAAGTGCTCGGCTGACTTCAGTTTGCTGTCGTGTCTGGTTCCTCCATCAGTGACCCCTCGCAAAGCCAGTCTGTCCCCTCCTCCTTCCCTGCCAATGCCCCTCTCCCCGTTTTTAGCAGTCTAGCTCTAGAGACAGAGGCTAACCGATCGTAATGATTTTGAGGTCGATTGCCCTATGGAAAAAAACTCTCAAAGCAGTCACCTGACATTTAGAAGTCCTCATAGAGTAAGACCTGTAATTGTTTTCTCGTGCATGTGGGTCCATTCTGATGATACACCCCTTTCCCAGCACCAGTAACCCGTGCCTTGAAAAATAGTGCACATTGTCTGTGATATTGAATAATAGCTTTTCCATCTCAACACCAATTGCTTCTGCACTAAAGAAAGTTCCCGCCTTGCCCTCAGCCCATTTGTCCTGTACGTCAGGGAACGAGGCATTCTGCTTTGCCGTCCATCCTGTCACTCACCCATCACCATCCCAGAAGGAGGAAGATAGAGTTCTCCAGCATGACTGACTGAAGGCCCCTATCACCACATTCATAATTATTTGCCTGCAATTTCCCCAAGGGAAGGTTATTAACAGCACCTTAGAGTCTGATGGACGGTTGTGTTGCTGAGGTTCTGTTTTGCATCAAGGCTTCTGAATATACATCATTTAAATGCATGTGGGCAGACGTATATTAAAGAAACGCCAAAAAACATATTTATTAGAGCTGGGACATTGGAGCGCATCATTGTACACACACATTTATAGAGATTTAATAATCAATTATTGCATTGACATTCAATACCTGACATTAAATCTAAACAGGATGAGTATTCAGGAACCATCACTTAAGAAGGTTATTTTAATTCCATTGCATAATTGTTCTTTTGTTTCTCTGTATTCTGCCCAGGAGCTGTTGCCCCCTGTGTACCATATAGCAAATGGAAGATGATGGTGGCGAGGCTTGTGGTTGTGTGTTAATGGAGATGTGCATTGATTTTTATTTTTGGTCTTTATTCACTTTTTTTTTTCCTGGTAAGGGATAATTCATTTCATGATTGCAAATGGATCATTGTAAACTCAGCATAATGGAGCAGTAATTACCTAAGAAGTGATGGATTTAAGCAGATTTTGTAGGCTAAATGGCCTAAAATGCACTGTATAGGAGAGTCACAAACCATTCAGAAGCTGATCAATGAAATGACCTTAGTGTTCTGCTTATTCCTTTTAAAACAGACTGCTACTTTAACCTTTACCTGTTAGTGTAAGCTCCATAGATCTCTCCCCCCCCACTCCACACACACACACACACACACACACACACACACACACCCCCCCACAGTGTATTTTATTAACACATTGCTAAAGGGAGCAGTCTCGTTATTCAGAAAACATTGCACCGGGTCAGCTTATATTGCCAGAATATTAATAAGAGAACCACTTACAGAACATTAACAGTGCTATTTATTGGACAGGATTCTTCGTATATGGTAGCTAATGGGCTCTTGCGCCAGCATGTGTAGTGCAAGATACTCTAATCACCATTTAGTTAAGAAGGTCCACCTCTGTTGACCTGAAGTCTGCCTCATTATCCCTGCATGGAGGCCAGGCACTTAGCAGGAACCATTCTGCCCCTTCTTCTTCCTCCTATTCACTGCCATTGTAAATCATTTCAGAAGTGGACAGAGAACCAGTATTCTTTCATTCTGAGCACCCTGGTGCTCCATATACAGTGTAGGTTCTCAAATTATTTCAAATTTTCTTGTACTACAGAATAGGACTTCCAAGCAACCCCAGTTGTATCTGCATCATCAATAGCATCCACATGTGCCACATGTGCAGAGCAAATAGCTGTGGGACAGGAAGCAGAATCAAACCCAGGACCTTCGGCATCAGAAGCGCAGCCATGCATAAAGAAGAACAACTTGAGCTGCCAACAATTAGCAAGCCGTTGTAGTTACTTGGACCTGCCCCTAGTGGGAGACATGGTCATACACACTAATTCAGTGGACAACATCCGTTCCACCAGCAGCACAGTCCAGGAAGGAGGTCAATGGACACTGCTGTGTATAGCCACAGCGTACATTTACTCTCATTGTAGGTATCAGTTGCTAATACATCATTCAGGACAGCCTACTTTCTTCCAAAGCTGGTCTCTTTTGTGAGGAAGATCCACACGGCTGGGTGTGGCCTTCCTCCCTGGGTCTTTCAAATAGTGGTGGGTGAGCTGATAGCCCACCTGATCTCTGGAACAGGTGAAGTCTTCCTGTTCTGCTAGCCTTATACATGTGTTTTCCACACAGATGAAGGAAGGTCCAAGAGAGGGGGCAGTCAAAGGCTAGCCAAGATCACATCTTTAGTGATGTTCACAAGTGTGGCAGATCTTTCCTGCATTCTCCAGAGTTGGAGAACTCTCCCAAGCTTGAGCGAACATCTCCTACCCCAGCTTTCCTGTGAAACCTAATGCAAGCTATACAATGTTTAAAGCCAAGAGCTCTGGTCCCTAACTTAACACAAACTCATGTTTCCACCCTCTGGCAAGTTGTTTCATTCCATTTTTTTTCCATTTTTTTTACACCGGATATTTTTCACCATTAACTTAAACCTTACATGTTTGAATAAAATTTTCCGAGTTTGCCAAATCTGTATTTACAAGCTCCACCAAAAAATTTTCCACTAGCTTTACCAAGCATTGCTGGAAACCATGTGATCTGCTTGGGTACCCAATGAGGACATTCTCTTCATCCTATAGCAGACAGAGGTGAAAGCATGCTGAGAGGTGAGCGCTCCTGGCAAGTTTGCCTCACAGTAAAACTAAGGGCCTCACTTAAGACTCAAAAGAACTTGCTTTTCACCAGGATGAGACACCCACACCATTGTTTTAAGATGGAAATTGAGTGATACCGTATAGGCAGGTATGAAAATCAGACATTTGGGTACTTTCAAGTGTAAAACCCAGATACTACAAAGTACACAATGGACATGTCTACATGAGATGCTGATTGCGCAGTCATTACTGTGCAGTCATTTAGGACTTGTGTAAACTAAACTTGTATAAACAAGTACTAAATGACTGCGCAGTAACCTGCATTACTGTGCAGTAGCACCAATGAATGGCTTTTTTGTGAAGCTGACTGCACAGTAGCCTGAGACATGGTTTCTGCCACATGATGCTACTGCGCCAGATCTCTGCCACTGTTATTGCCTTATCTCCATTACCTTTTCCCCTGATCTCTGCCACTGTTATTGTCTCATCCCCACTGCCTTTTCCCCTGATCTTTGCCAGTAAGAACTGGCTTATGATACTTGCTATGTGTCACATTGCATGGATAATTAAAATACTTCGAATTGCTTAACATAACTAAGAACTTCTGAGTAGCTGAGACAAAATGTTCTTGCTCTACTACTTTCATTCATTGATATAGTATTTGGAAGATTTTCAGACAGAAAATGGAATTTCTTTTTTAATCTGATTTTGGAAGGGTTTACCGTGTCTGTAAGCCAGTCAGTCAAATTAGGCTGTGGAAAAATGGGATGTTTCATCAAAAAGGGAGCATTTTGAAAAAAAAAATCAATATTTTCTTATGCGTTTTTCTCCTGAAACATGACATTTTTTTAATAATTTCTTATTTTTTTCCAAACCCCCAGCACTTCTGTATTCAACCATGAATATTGGTAGCTCCATGGAACTCCAGTCATGGATCAGGACTCACAAGCTAGATGGTGTAAAACACAGAACAAAATATGGGCTCTGCCCCAAGGTGGTTATACCCACGCACTTTATCAGAACTGCAGCATGTTGCCTGTGGGTTCGTGGAACTGCCGAATGCCCTCCATCTGAAATCAGGCCCTAAAACGGTGAAGGGAAATGAGCTTCTTTGATTTAGTAGGGTTTGGATTACATCATAGAAGAATATGTGAGACAAGGCAGCACCTTCTTTCGTTAATAGTTAATCTTTTTGAAAGCATCTGAATAGGGTGGTGACTTTCACAAAGCTTTTGCTGCTCATGAAAGCAGCTACCAGGGATCTTTAATCTAAAAGTAAAAAGTGGAAGATTCATTAACAAACATAATCTATGGTGCATCAGTTTCAGTAAAAATAGCATATTTTATCCCTTTTGTAAGATGCTTTTTTGTATATGGATATGACAATGAACAGGGCTTTTCACCCTCTCTGAATGATAAAGAGTCTTTTCTGGATGACAGAGATAATAGAGCAGTTCCAAGAAGCAGCTCTTAGGAAGTAAAAAGTATAAGGCCTTTCTTGGCTAGCTGTTCATGATATTACAGATTTTTAATGCTTCTTACAATGTTTGAGATTTTGCTTTGTCCTTCAGCTCAGCCAGCATGTAAAAGGAAGCCTATGCAGCTGTGACCTTTAAGTCAATCACTTTGTTATTAAATCAAGTTATAATTTAGTTGAAGGATACATAGAATATTGTTGCAGAAAGCAATGTTGTGTTTTATTACAATAGTGTCCAATCAGGACTATGCAACTAGCGGGAGGCAAAAGAGCAGAACTTGCCCTGACAGCAAACAGCTTACAAAGAAAGAACAAGCAGCCTGTCTCTGCCTGATCTCAAACCACTAAGTTTTAGCCACTGATGCAACTACACCACAGAGCAGTGTTGCTAGCACACACTGCTCAAGCTGCTTTGATACACCCAATTCATAGGGTTTCTAAGATCCCATACTTGCAGCAAGAAAATATAATGAGTTCCCTTCATCTAGAGCATTCTGCCTGCTGGGGCTGGAGCAGAATCATGGATTCTGGGGATGCATCCAGATGAGCACAGATGTGCAGTATGTGGCGCTGAAGATGGGCTGCAGCAGTGCACACCGCACATGCAGGCATTCCCCACGCTGCTAATTTGCAGTTGCATGCATTTTGATATTGGGAAATCCTGGTGTCAAAAAACCCTGTGCCTTAAAGAAGTGGGGCAGTGCACGTGACAACAGCATGTGTCACCAGAAACTGGAGCCTGGCCGGCCCAAGTCATAATCTGACTTTCAGCCAGGCTCCATGCTGTCAGATTGCCACTGCTGCAGCCCCCGTAAGCCCTCAGGACCCAGGTAAAGCTGCTGGGGCCACCGGCAGGACGCGAGGGGATCGCCTTCAGACCTCAGGTTGGGGAGGACCGGGTTAGAGAGCTTGTGGAGGGGCTGGACGCGTTCAAGTCAGCGGGTCCGGATGCTCTCCACCCCAGGGTGCTTAGGGAGCTAGCTGGGGTTATTGCAGGGCCCCTGGCACGGCTCTACGAGCGACCGTGGTGCTTGGGCCAGGTGCCAGACGATTGGAAGGTAGCTAATGTGGTCCCCATCTTCAAGAAAGGGAAAAGGGAGGACCCGGGCAATTATAGGCCCGTCAGTCTTACCTCAATCCTGGGGAAACTCTTTGAGAAGATCATCAAGGAGCACATTTGTGATGGGCCGGCATCAGAAATGATGCTCAGGGGCAATCAGCATGGATTTATTAGGGGGAGATCATGTCAGACCAACCTGATTGCCTTTTATGATCAGGTCACAAAGGCCATGGACGCAGGTGTCGCGGTGGATGTAGTCTTTCTGGACTTCAGCAAGGCCTTTGACACCGTCTCTCACCCCATCCTAATTAATAAACTAGGCGACTGTGGCATAGATGCCTACACAGTCAGATGGATTGCAGATTGGCTGAAGGGTCGCACTCAGAGGGTGGTGGTGGATGGATCATACTCGACTTGGGGGGAGGTGGGTAGTGGAGTCCCCCAGGGCTCGGTCCTGGGGCCTGCGCTGTTCAATTTCTTCATCAGCGATCTTGATGTTGGGGTGGAAAGCAACCTGTTTAAATTCGCTGATGACACCAAAATTTGGGGGGAGGTGAGCACGCTAGCAGGGAGAGAGAGATTGCAGAAGGATCTGGATAGGTTACAGGGGTGGGCAAACAGGAACAGGATGTGTTTCAATACGGACAAGTGCAGGGTGCTGCACTTGGGTAGTAGGAACCAGCAGCACACTTATACGATGGGGAACTCCCTACTTGAGAGCACGGAGGCGGAAAGGGATCTTGGTGTCATTATTGACTCCAAGATGAACATGGGCCGACAATGCGAGGTCATGGTTGGCAGGGCTAACCGGACCTTGTCGTGCATCCACAGGTGCATCTCGAGTAGAGCCAGGGAGGTGATCCTCCCCCTCTATGCGACGCTGGTCAGGCCGCAGCTGGAGTATTGTGTCCAGTTCTGTGCGCCCCATTTCAGGAGGGATGTGGACAACATGGAGAGGGTCCAGAGGAGGGCCACCCGCATGATCCGGGGACAACAGGGCAGACCCTACAGTGAGAGACTGCGGGACCTGAACCTATTCAGCCTCCACAAGAGAAGGCTGAGGGGGGACCTGGTGACCGTCTATAAACTCACTAGGGGGAACCAGAAGGGTTTGGGGGAGACGCTGTTTCCCCTAGCCCCCGCTGGCATAACAAGGAGTAAAGGGCACAAGTTGATGGAGAGGAGGTATGGATTGGACATCCGAAAAAACTGCTTCACAGTTAGGGCGGCTAGGAGCTGGAACCAACTTCCAAGGGAGGTGGTGCTGGCCCCTACCCTGGGGGTCTTTAAGAAGAGGCTGGATGCCTACCTGGCTGGACTCATTTGAGTCCCGTTTTTGTTTTTAGGGTTTTTTGTTGTTCTCCCGCCCTGGCGGGGGGTCGGGCTGGAAGATCTATTAGGTCCCTTCCGACCCTAAAACTATGAAACTATAAGCTGCTGGCCGCAGCCTCTCTTACCCCACCTGGAGTATCCTGCCACGTGGCTTAGCATGTGTGCATGGGTGTTTCCCAAGGACAAGCAGCAGCAGCACATATGGTTTGTCCCTGGGGAAATACACTTTCCTGTTCGTGGGGACGCACCGTGGGGGTCCTGAATTCCCAGGTTCCAGCGTAGGCCACACGGAGAGACTGTTTTGAAGCTACAGTCCCAGAAACCTTGCAGGGGACCAGGAAAGTTTCTGTTGGGAGCCTTTTTGTCTGGTTCAAACATTTCTTCAAGCCATTTTAGGTCTGATAAACTGATATTGTCTGATGGCTCTTCAGTCAGAAAACTCCTGAGCAAACCCTGCTGCTGACCCATGTGGGCAAAACTGGTTTGTAATCACATAAGAGGTGTTTTCCTGAGGTAGGAGGAGGAAGGTAACCTTGATTTCAAATGATGTCTAGATCAAGTGACCTCACAACTATGAAACGATGAAGCAGTCTGGCTTGATCAGAAAGTTGTTGGTTGTGCATCCTGCTGTGGTCAGAGCACTGTGCACTGCTCCCTAGGCACTCCTGGGGGTGCCACTCCCCAGAACACCTCATTCCCTCCTCTGCATGTCTGAAACCTTGAAATGAAGTGGCAAAGCTCAGCCACAGCTCTTGAGAACACCAGACAGAGATGCTGAAGGCAGGGAAGCCCTCTGCATGGCTTCACTACTTCATTTTCAGGTTTGCCACGTGCAGAGTGGAAGTGGATGGGAGGGACAAGCTTGAGCAGTACATGTAGGAGCACTGCAGAAGTAGTGTAGACATACCCTATGGCTTGTCTGAACTTTAGGGCCTTGTTACATGGTAAATTAATGCAGCTTCTGGAGCCCTTAGTCCCTGGACTGGTTGCATGTGAATACCTTTTAAGTGGCTTGAAGCACTCATTATTTGGCTTATAAAATTATGCCACTCCAATGCAGGATTAACTCTAATCCACTTAATTTTCCTCCTTTTCCATTAACGTGTGGCCACTCTCCACAGCTTTTCCATCCATTTGAATGAAGTTCCCCAGCATCCCAGGAAGCAGGGGCCCTCCTGAGTTGGGGTGCATGAGGACGCAGAGGCAGAGCAGAACTGGGCAGGTCCAGGGGAGCGAGCACCAAAGATCTGGAACGCCTGGTGCTCCAGAGCAAGCCGGTCCGAATGCAGGGGAGCAGATGGTCCAAGCGGTGGCAGGGAGGTGATGTCCCCAACTCTAACCAGCTTGCTGTGCTCCCACCAGGAGCAGCAGCGAGAGACACCATGGCTGACAGGCACTCTGGGGCTACAGCATTCACTGTGCCTAGCAGGAGCAGTGAGCGTGTCCATCCCTTAGCTCCTAGTGGTGCCCCTGCTCACCAAGCCCCTAGTAGCAAGTCACAGCTGTGCAGGTGAAGGACAGTCAGAGCAGGATTTTTGCCTTAACATGTGACTGTTGCATTAAGCAGAACAACACTATTAACATTTGCGTGGCTTTCACCGTAAGGTATAACAAACCCATAATAGATATAACCTTCTCTGCATGAATATATTAGGGAAATAATTTTTCCTAAAATGCTACACATTCAACTGCGTAAAACTTGGTAGCTCTGGAACTCAGTCTGTTGTCCCTCGGTGGGTATGTCTATTAATGAGCTTTAGCTTTACTGCGCAGTCAGATACTGCAGTCAGCCTTCCCTGGGAGCACATCTGCATGTGTACCCTGTTGGGAACAGATTTGCTCCCAATGGGAGCAACCTGGTACAGAGCTGGTCCCACCCTGCTCTGACCCCCCACAGCAGCCAGGGAGAACTCCATGTTCACCCAGGTAGGGCTGTTAGTAGGGGGATGCAAATTGGGGTGATTGCCCCGGGCCCTGCACCAGAGCAGCGGTGGTGTGGAGCCAGGTGGAGCAGCAGCTCCGCATCCAGCTGCTCACTACCCCCCCACCCCCAGCCCTCCTCCTCCCCCCGCAGCCGATCCCACAGCTGGGACAGGACCTGATGTGCATGAGGCTGGGTGACAGCTGTTGTTGCAGCCAACAGAGCCCTCTTGGCCCCATGCACATGGGAGGATACAGATGTCAGGGGGCCCTCTGCTGGGTAGGGCTTCTCTACCCAGCATGCGGTTCTCCAGGAGCTGTCCTGGGTATGGGGCAGCTGCCAGTGAGCATCCTGCTGGGCAGCCCTCCTCCCCACTCTACTCAGCAGGGGGATGCCAGGAACTGTCCTGCAAGCAGGGCAGTTGCTGGCAAGCCCCATGCCCCCCTTATCCCCCACCCCAGCTTGGCAGGGGGCTCACCAGAAGCTGCCCCACTTGCAAGGCAGCTCCCAGCCAGCCCTGTGCCCCCATTCACCCCTGGAGCAGCTCTGTGTGCTGCAGAGCTGGGAACTCTAGAGAACAAGCAGGGGCTGGAGGTCTGAGCTCTGCGCTGTGCAGAGCTGCTCCGGAGCAGCTGGGAACCAGGAGCTGGGATGGGGGACAGAGAACTCCCAAGTCCTAATGCTGATCGGCTCCCAGCTTCTGTGGGGAGCCAGAAGCTGAGCAGCACCAGGACCAGGGACAGAGAGCTCCTCTTCCCCTGTGGCTTCCTGCTGCCTAGGCTTACCAGGAGCAAATTTGCTCCCAGTCAGCACCTACAAATGCAGTACTGTGTAGTAACTACTGTACAGTTAAGCTAGTACCTGTATTTACATGTAGTCCACCATGCAGTAAAGCATCTCTGAGATCCACATAAGAACTGCCATACTGAGTCAGATCAAAGGTCCATCAAGCTCAGTATCCTGTTGCTAGCAGTAGCAAGTAGCAGTTACTTTGTAGGAAGAAATGGGACATGTTTGGAGTGATGCATACCCTGTGATACCCTTCCACTTACATGCAGTATTTTATAGTCCCTGATGTCTTAACATCTTAAAATTTGCCTAATGTCTTTCTTAAACCAATTATACTATTGGTCTCCACAAGATCCTGCAGCAGTGAGTTCCACAGGTTTATTATGTGTTGTGTGACACAGTTCTTCCTTTTTTTACCACTTGATCACTTCAATCTGTTCTTAGCATTGATACCACCACTAAGTCAATTCAAGGATGTTTCTTCACAAGCAGGAAGGTGTGGGCTGGGGGAGAAGGAAGAGCTAGGTGAATGGCTATTTTGTCCCCATTGGGGATCTCCTTCAGTTGTAGCCAGTTTAACACTTCTGATAAGGAAAATAATACTGCTTCCTCTTCAAAAGCTGTGTTACCTCCTTTGGGCCAGCAGGGATTAGACATAGGAGAACCCTGGTTTTAGACACTAAAGTAAATGGATAGGATTTGGAATGCAAATCTGCTGAGTAAGAAGGTGTCATTTTTATTAGTCACTTTTCACTAGAGAACAACACTTTCAAGCCTCCGGATTGACAGCTGTGTTGCCGGTACAGTAATGTAACTAGGTTTGCAGACAAAGGAGACCGACAACTTGGTAATGATAGCAAAGTAAATAAATAAAAGCCTGGGTTTGTGTGCTGATAAATCTCTTACTGAGGATTTTAATCTATAGAGGCAAAAGTCTCCTGTTCAGCAAATACAGCTTGAAGAGCTCAGCTGCAGAAGTCTCCCCTGCTGGGGACTGAAATGCAATGGAGCTAAAGCAAAACCCATCCATTTGCAAATGAGAGCAGAACAAGTGAGGATTGTTTCCAGTGGAAAGGGATCAATAGAAATAGAGGCAAGGCATCAGCTTTCAGAACAACCATTGGCAAAAGGAAGGAGTATAATCTGCACCAGGCCAGAAGTAGCTCCAGGAAGCAACCTTCAAAGTCACGGTTCTTCCCCTGTGTTCTCCTGGAAGGAGTACTTTACTGTCACAGCATATGGCCATAACCTGATGCCCAACAAGACCCTTCTTATGAACCACCTCCCCAAACCTTTGTGCTCTAGGGAGAGAATTAAAGGTCGGGTCCTCCTATTTACTCCTGCCTGGCTTCCATGAATGCACAAAGTGGGGGGGTCCAGTCTTAACAACTTTTACAGACACACAGTCCAGTTCCTGGCCTAATCTCATATCGGCTATGCTGGTACATCCTTTGTGGTTATTTTGGATTTACAGTGAGGGAACTGAGGACCCAGATACCCTGGAATCAAAGTGTGACAGAGAGTCAAGACTTTGACTAAGCTAAGTCTTTGTCTGCAAGCTTCTAAAGGAGCAGCGGTGCCTAATGTTGCTTAAGTGATTTCCAGATCCTTCAGGCAGCTTTGAAAATGGCAGCCTTGGATTAACTTAGTTGTACGGTTGATGCCAAGATCCTGTGCTGCAGAACCTAATAGAAACAATGGTTAGGGATAAAGACGAAATAAGCAGAAGGGATTTTTATTATTATTTTATGACATATAATTTAAAATATTCTCTTTGTGAGAGTTCAATATATTTTTTATTATTCAGTGGAGTCCCAAATTCCTTTCTCATTCCATTGTAGCCTGCATAGGACATTCATAAGTATAAGCACCAGGGAGAAAATGTCCTATTGTATGAAGAACTGCCTTGACAGCATTTACCGGAACTACATTCTGAAATAGTTTCACTGCTTCTCTGTACGCAGTCAGTGCCCAGGAATAAAAATAGTCCACTCTGATGTCTTCAAACTTCAGCAAAGCCATAATGGGAAACAAATTGTGCGAGACACTAAGGTACCAGAGTGATCTCAATCTGCATTTGTGCTCTCATGCAAGCTGGATTTCAGCCTGGAATTTGATAAATACCAGCAGAGTAATTCTTCAAGTGCTGCATGTCTCTTTGGCAGCAGGCATGATTGACAGCTGTCAAAGAAGCTGACAGTTTCCCGCTGCCTTTCAGAGCAAACATGACTTTCTGGAGGTAGATGGCATGGGTAGCAGTCTTTGCTATGCATAATTCCAGTAGGAGAATTCACTTGATCTATTTATAAGGGAGTTAAGTTTAGATTAATGCGGCATAGCAAAAGGGGATGATAAATTGGAGGCAATAACCCTATGCTGACAGGATGGCCTGGTTAAGAGGGTTTCCCCTCTAATGTTTCATTCAACTTGAATCCTGAAGTCCTGAGTTTTGCTGAGCCACCCTCCCATATCAGTATAGGTGACAGAAGGAGCCATTGGGCTTGGTAATTGGTGGAGCTCACAGAGGGCACTGCTGGGGATTAGCACCCATGGAGGTTGTCAATGCTGTTGGGAACCTGCAGAGTTTACATACTAGACCGTAAAGCTGAGAGATCTGCTAGGCCGAGGGACCAGATGGGCACAGCGTTGCATGGAGCTTGTAAGCATGGCTGCAGTGGGAGGCAGATCCTCCATGTGCTCCATGGGATTGGCTCTTTCTCAAGAAGGGCTGTTCATATCGGGCTGGACCTGACACTCACTGAAGCCAACGGAAATCTTTGCATTGACCTCAGAGGACTTTGGTTCAGGTCCAAGTAAATGGGTTGTTACTCTGTGACAGGTTCTATTTAAGTGACTTAGGGTTGTTGAATTTGACCCTCTCTTTCTGCATGAATTAAACCTAGATACTGCCTTTAGCCAGGAGGACAATGGCATAAGGGACTTCCTATTGTAGCCCAGCCTGCAATGACTCTTCCTGATTTGCTTCCCCAGGTACATAGGGTGCTCTGAGCAATGGAAATGAATCTGATGTGGCCTTCTGCACAATCTAGAAACAAGGACACTCCCAGGGAGAGGGCAGGGTGAGCTAGGGCCTAGGCCATGGGGCTGGGACACACCATTCCTGTGCCCTGTTTGTGGCACTCTCAATTATTTGCTCTTGTCCCCTTGGGCACATCGTCTAACATGGACCCTCCATCCATGTCTCAGTTTCCCCATTTGCAGGATGGGAGGTAATGGACTGAGCTCATGTTCTGCAACATTTCAGGGCTTAATTTATTAATTCTAGTTCAGCACCCTGGGATCCTCAGGCAGGGGGCATTGTGGATAGCAGTGTCTTTAGTAACCTTCCAGCTTTCCAGTGACTCCTTTCAGGAGTTACAAAACAGATCCCAAAAGGTTTGGGAGGGTGAGAAGATCAGATAAATATCTCCCTTCAGAAACAACAGATGGCAGCCCTCAGAGGTTCAGTAGCACCTTCCATCAAAGACAGAACAGAACTTGACAAAGCAAAGAAAGTACCAAGCCCATTAATACAGATGGGAAACTGAGGCAGAGAGCAGAAAAGGTTACCTAGCAGGAAGAGCCCAGCTCCCTGGTTGCTAGTGCCACCCTAGATGTATTGAACCTCTCCTTCTTCCTCCTTCAAAATCTCAGTGGCAATGTTTAAAGCAACTCATTCAACCTCAGGGCTGGGGAAACCTAGAGAAAGAAATCAATGGGTTATGATAGGGTGAATCAAGGGATGGATGGATAGAGTGAGCTCTTCAAGGAGCAGCTTTGATGCTGCAGTTTATAATCAGCATCCTTGCCCACCTAATAATGATTTATGAACCGGATGCAAGACCTTTGAAGGAGGCAGGAGAAATCTAGCTGCCACAGGGGACATCTAATAAAGGGTGCCATGAAATAACATGCATATAGAGGGGAGGCACAGGATAATGGGGGCAAAACACAGAGGAGACTGGCAGTGCTGAGAACTGCTCTCAGCATTGGCCAAAGCTGAGCACCAAGCAAGTGCATCGTAAGATATGCAAAGCCCCCGGCTGCTGCCTCCCTGGCTGTCACTAGGCTTCTGGGTTGGGTTCCTTGTGGGGGAGGGCACGGAGGGGGTGGTGCTCTGACTGCCATTTATGCATGGCACGAGGCTATGGCTTCTACCCCTGGCGTTTTGCAGCACATTTGGTGTCATGAAATCTTCATGGTAGCAGAGGGCTGGTGTGAATCTTGCTCAAAGGCAAACAGGCAGCTGAGCTCTAGTGCGGTCAGGGGAGTTGGAAGGGGGATCTGTGTGAAAGGGACAACGGCCCTTTTTTTGCACGGTGCTTTTTCAAGTAAAAATCTTTCACCGACTCCAAACCTTCATGCCACAGGGTCTCACAGCCCTTCCCCACGCTTACTACAGACACTAAAATAGTCTCCTTAAGTCTTCCTGTGCCCACCCCAAAGGCATGAAGAGGCAGTAAAGAATCCAAAATCTCCCCTTTTCTGGGGCTGTTATAACCTCCTAGAGAAGCAGCACAGAATTAGGATTAGCATTTGCTTGGAAAGACCAAGGAAACCATTACGTGAGGATGGCATCACGAGCAGGGGGTTGGAGCTCTAGCTTTAGCAGTGAGCCCCATTAAACCATAGACATACTCCACTATGTGCCTGCCTGACTGGCATAAGGGGCTTCCTCCCTTCCGCCTGCCTGACATCTCCGCAGCTCTACACTGACTTCTTCAGTGAATCACAAGGAAATTTTGCCCTCTAGTTTTACAGCCCTGATACCTGTCTCACCCTGTCCCTTTCTTGCCCAAAGGTTTGGCATGTATGCACCGGACCCAGGGGGTTGGCTTTACTTACAGAGGGTGCAAAATCCTGTGTCTGTCTTGGATATTGTGGCTATCATATTAGAGCAGAGCAGAGCATATCACTCAGAGCCTGACAAAGGGACTTTGATCCCAACATCTTGAAGAAAAGGACATTTTTTTGCAATTTCCCAGTTGGTCTAAAGGTATCGTTTTGGAACCGAGTTCTAGTTTTTTGTGTGGCTATCACTCAGCAGGTCTGCTTGTAGCAGCAGGGAGAGAATCTGAAACCTTCCACTTTGAGCTTGAAAGGGGGCACTGACTCCCCTGCTCATTGCCAGAGTGACTGGGCTCATGAAAGCAAAAGTCTCTACTGTTTGAGCTGAAGCAGATTCACTCTTAGTTCTCAGCAGTATAGGGCCTGTGTCACACAGTAAGGCAGTTCTGTTCCCATCCAGCAGAGGGATGAGGTACATCTGCTCATGACTAATGACTGCTGTGCTAATGCGCTGTAGGGTGAGCGCACGCTTTTTAGGTGACAATATGCAGTAGCCTATTTTACTGCGCATTCGCATAATAGCACAGTTTATTACACACCACCCAGTGAGAACAGATCCCAGCCTCCTTTGCTCCAAAGGCCAGGGCCCAGTTACTTGAGATGCTGTTGGTGGGAAAGGGCCCAGGACAGAGGTTCCCAACCACTGGGCCATGAAGAGTTGGCTGCTGGGTCATGGCACGAGCCCCCTGCTCAGACCCCCATCTGTCTGCTCAGGTAGGTGGCTTCTGCCACCAGCAGTCACGTGCAGGTTTAAAGCTGGGCAGTGGGGCAGCCCCAGGAGGAAGGCAGCTGGCTCTGTGCACCCTGTCCTGCTCCCCTGCCGGTCCGCAGTATAGAAAAGGTTGGGAACTACAGACCTAGGACATATGGTTGAGCAGTTCGTGGTCCATCCAGCGGAGGGGTATGGCCTGCTTCCCTCTGTGCCAGCCTCCTCCTGGATATATCACTTTGTGCACTGAACAACCCTCTCCAAGTTAGGATATCGCATGTCAGAAATAAAAGGCTTGTTGTTTCCTTCTCCTAACTTGCTTCATTAGCTTAATAATTCAAAGGGGATTTTACATGCATCTCTGGCAGCAGAATGATTAGCACTTCCAGACTGGAAATCTCATCATATGCCTGTCATTACATACAGCACAAACAGGGCTTGCTTCGATAGGAAACAACAAGGGCAGTGCAGACCTGAGGACAATGCAAGCGCTTAATCTCTGTGTGAACAGCTGGTAGCCTACGATGGTGTTGCTTCCCTCCTTGCCTCCTTTATTTCCCCGTCTGCGGATGACCAGAGTGGCAGGGTGGTGGCACTAAAGAGAGTCAGCAGGGCACCTCAAATATGACAGCCATGCAGAGAAACTGCAAAGGATTGGTGAATACAACATACAGCTGCTCCTGACTCTGGGATAGCCGGGAGAGAACTAACGTGCCAAGTGTTTATTCATATTAACCTTGTAGGAGCAGGCACTCTCATTTACTGTATGACTGGACAGATCCTAGCATATTGGCTCCCTCACTTGATTGTGCATGCACAGTTAATTAACAAGTATGTGTTATTTAATCATATACAAAGAGCAATAACAATCCTTCATGCAACAATTTTATAACAGGTTATCGAAGAATAACAAGCCATTCATCAATTGTAACTAAATCTAGTCTGGCCATAGGGCCAGGCTGTGGGCAGGAGACTGAGTGCTGAGAAGAGGTTCCTTAAGGCTGGATTCTGAACCCTCTTCTCACTTTGAGCATCATGTAACTGCACCCAATGACATGCTTATAGGATAGGAACATAAGAAGTGCCATACTGGGTCAGACCAACTGTCCATCCAACCTAATATCCTGTCTCTGACAGTGGATGCTGTAGAGGGAAAGCATTGAATCAGATATCTGTAGAGCAGGGGTGGGTAAAATACAGCCCATGAATTGATCCTATCCAGCCCGCCAGCTGCCACTGGGAGCCTGAGGAGGGAGGCCTGTGCCCTGCACTGCTCCACTGCCACAGTCAGGGCTGGACCAGGCCATGCAGCGCACAGACTTCTGTCCCCCTGTATCCATCCCCCCACCTGACTTCCTGTTGGTGCTGCACAGTCCTGGCACTGCAGCTGCCAGCAGCCGGACCGGCATGGGATGGGGCACAATGCAGTGTGCTGAATAGCCGAACCACCTGCTGTGATGAGCCACTGCTGCCACGACACCTTTAGGAAGCGAGTCCATGCCAGCTCCGAGGCAGGGATCGGCCTGGGGCAGTTGCCCCAGCTTTCCTGGTGCAGTGCGGTGGCAGTGGCTCATCATAGCAGGTGGGTGAGTGAACGAAACAGCTTCACTGTGGCCCATCCCATGCGGGATGCAGTGCCAGGACTGCGCAGTGCCAATAGGAAGCTGGGTCAGGGAGGGGATGGATGCGACATGGGGGCGGGTGGAGGAGTCTGTGCACTGCATGGTCTGGCCTGACCCCAGGTGCACCAGAGTGGAACAATGCAGGGCACAGCCCTCCCTCCTCAGGCTAGTGGTGGTGGCTGGCAGGCCAGATAAGATCAATTGGTATTTCCCTGCACTCCCCCTCCCACCCCCAGTCCTCAACAGCTCACCAAAACTCGTTAAGTTGGCTTTCCAGCCCAAATAATTGCCCACCCCTGCTCTAGATTGATCTATCCCCTATTCAGTATCCTTCCTGGCATCCACCATTATTAGTTTAGAGATGCCAGAAGAAACATCTCCAACCATTCTGTTCAATAGCCCTTAATAGATCTATCCTCCATTTATTTATTGAGTCCCTTTTTGAACCTGACTATGCTATCTGCCTCCACCACATCCTGTGGCAATGAATTTCACAAATTAACTACATGTTTCATAAAAATGTACTTTCTCTGGTTAGTTTTAAACCTGTCACCTACTCAGTCCAGCAGGTAGCCCCTAGTTCTGGTATTCTGGGATTTAGTGAACAACAGTTCCCTGTTCACTGGGTCGATACCTTTCGTGATTTTATAGACGTCTATCATATCCCCCCCTCAGCTTTCTCTTTTCCATGAGTCCTAGCCATACCATTCCCACCTGGTATGGCAGCTGCTCCATGCTCCTGATCATTTTTGTTGCCTTTCTTTTACCTTTTCATGTTTTCATGGTAAAAATATTTTAGCCTGGTCTATACCAGTTTTTGGAACACTGCTACCCAAGGCAGGCAAGAGTTGTTGAAATATTATTGCTAATTGGGTGGGGGGGGGAGCAAATGCACACTAGAGCTATCTATTTTAGTGTTGCCACACACAACTTTGCAAAAATTGCGTTGTGTTCTAAACAAATCCAAGGTTAGTTTAAAAATCATGGTTTACAATTTTGTTTCTTTGCCTTCAAGTTTCTGATCCTTTAAGGTTTCTATTTTCAGCCTTTTCTCAGCAAAAGCTAGAAAGTTATTTTCATGCATTTATTTCTTCTTACTGGGTGCGTCTACATGAGACATTTACTGCGGAGTAGACTATTTAGCTCTGAAGTAAACATCTTGCTGGAGTAAACTAATAAACCCCACAGCAGAGTAGTTCTTGTAAATACAAGTACTATCCTGATTCAAAGTTTTTTACCCCACCGTACCACACGTGTAGACATGGATCCGGCTGGCTGGGACATGTGGGTGCTTCAGTGCGGAGACTGCCTGTCAGCTAGCCCTGCACTGAAGCACTCTCATACCCCAGCCAGCCCCTCTGCAGCATATTGAACCAGGGTGGTAGAGCCCTGGGCTGGCAGGCTGACCCCTGGACCCCTTCCCAGCTGAGACTTCTCCAATGCAGCTCAACATGCTGCAGTACCGGGCGCATGTGTAAATGCAGTGCTTGGGAGCAATAAACTTCAGTGCAATAAACACCAGAGTTTATTTCATTGCCTTAATATTGCTAGTGTAGATGCACCCAAAATAAACTGAGATTCTTATATAATCACATGACTCCAGCATGTGGGTCTTCAAGAAGAGATGCCAAATATCACACAACTTGTGATGAAATCACACAATGTGACAACATGAAAGCCTGGAGTTTTCTATGGCATTAAATTTATTAAATAAAATGATGAGGCAGTGGATCTCTCTTAAAGGGTGGTTTTATGCTGGAGCTAGTAGCACTGATGGGTTTGGCTTTGCTTCTCTTTCTGTTCCTGTCCTATTTTATCTCTCTTTTTTTAATTGCTTTATTGTTCTTTGGATAATATTGTGCTTGCAGTGTACCTATAGCTCTTCAATCATTACTTGATCACAATAACCTTCCCAGGGCTATGGTGATATTGTAATTGAGAGCACTAATCACACTGTAATACTCTTAATGCTAGCATTGCAGTCCATTTTTTTAATACAGGAAAACTTGTACCAACAGCAGGGCAGCTTGCCAAGTCATGCTAGGAGATGTCTATAGTGCTCAGTCCAATTTCCTTGGCTCCAACCCTCCTGGTATCATCTCTCTGGAAAGTGGGTAGTTTTTGGCTTTAGGTGGTTTTTGTTGTTTTGTTTTCCTTATGCTGTTTACTTTTGCAGCATTTAAAATTTCAATTCACTGAGGGATGTGGTAGCATTAGAACAGGTACAATCCATAGGCGGGAAGCCAGAAATAGTAGTCAGTGTTCAGGCTTTCCATTTTCACGGCTAGTCTCCTGGCCACTTATGCTTGGGAAAAGCATTAATGAGACACTCAAGCTGCTTGCTCTGCAGCATGGCAGATTCCCTGCAAGCTGCTATAAGGGGGTTGCCAGAAGATCAGAAGTTGCTTTGGAGCCTCTATTGACCCTACTAACCTTTGCCTTTGGATGGTCATTCCTCCTCTCTCTGATGCTCCCTAACTTGCTGCAGGGCCTGGTGGGCACTGTGCTGGACATGGAGCCAGGTTTTCCACTGCCTTCCAGCTGCTGTTGATGTTTAAATCAGCATAAATAAGGTGGGGATCTCCTCTCCCTTACAACAATGTTATCTCAGGGATGTCTGGTGAATCGCTTTTGATCTGGAGGATGTGTAATCTATAGTATGTGCACTCAGGACACCTAGATAGATTCTCTTCCCCTGCTCCACTAGCTGGATGGATAAACCCCAAGTGGCAATCACCTCCCTTCCATCACAAAGCATTCAATCACCTATTGAGAGAGGTATTGTTATTGTACCACCAGTCATCTGACCGGGAGTAACTGAGTAGATCAGGGGACTATTTGAATGTCCTTTTTGCAGCTTTAAAGCTTCATGTTTGTGGGCCGTCCTTGGTCTGACGGCCGGCGCTAGAACCTGGCGTCCGGCACTGGTGGTCTACGACGCTCCGGACAGTTGGAGTTCAGGTTTCAGAAATAGAAAAAAAAGATCAGGGGAAAGCACTGGAGGCTCAGGGTCCTTCATTATAATCTGGCTCTGTACCGTGGGATTCACACTGCAGGTGACTCTGCAAAGCCAGCACTGGGCTCTGAAATGCCCAGACTCCTGCATTCAGGAGGTGTCTATGTGGATTCAGGTGATGGGGCTACTGCAGACTATTGCCTTGCCTCGCATGATGTCATTTAACAGGCCCCAGTTCTCAGTTGCTCTACCCTTGCGGACAGTGGCGAGGACTTCCAGCTACATTTTGGTCCCTGTACTCTGGGGCTGTGGGGAGACCTGCCCAGCATCAGGTATAATGGAGAGAAGCCTTAAGGCTGCTTTTGTTTACAGGCCTTAGAAAGCAGACAACTGAGAATCAAGCCTCTGTAAATGACTTTACAGGACCTCAAATCAGCCCCTAGAAAGGGATTTGCTATGAAGAGAACAAGGAAAGATGTATCAAGTTATTGGTTAATTATTTAACCAAGGAAGAAAGGAGAAGATTTAAGCTGCAGCAAGAAATTTTAGGTGAAGTAAAGCTTTAAAACTCTATTCCCTGGTAAGATGGAAGGGCTTTTGCTATAGGAACTTGGAGGAACCCCCCCTCCGGGTCTGGAAGCCCTCAGCAGGACCTGTGGAGTTGTAGAGACATTGCTTCACTCGTTTCATCTACACAGGGCCTTAGCTACCAAAAGAGGTGGGCACTGCAGTAAACTGTCTAATTACCCCCATCAGAGCTATTTCAGACTAAATTACTTGCCCAGCTCTCAGTTTAGGAATGATTTCAGCCACCCTTGTCATGAAATATAACATCGCATTTGGATGCTTATCTTGCTGGGATCCTTTGACCCTAGCTGATTTCCTGCCCTTTGGGCAGGGGGCTGGACTGGATGATCTTCTGAGGTCCCTTCCAGTCCTAATGTCTATGAAATCTATGAAATCACTTGGGGGTGCCAAAGTAAAACTCAGTTGGACTTGCCACTGGCCTTTTTTCACCCAGAAAAGTTCTGTTTAGGATTCCTGAGGGGATTACAATGGAAAAGTGTGTTACGGTGTCTCATCCCTCTCTGCACCGATGCTGAATGATTATGTTTGGCATTGTCACCCAGCCTGGCCAGCAAATATAGACTTCACTGCTTCACTTCTTGTTCAGAGTCCATTTCACTTTTTTCTGAGTTCCTCCCAAAAGGATGCTTATTCAGGGCATCCCTGCCTGCACACAGTGCTAAGAACGCAAGCCTCTTCTGCTTGGGCTAACAAAATTAACTCCATTAGGAAGTAGCAGAAATAGAGTTATATCATGTAAAACGTGTAGCACTGTTCAGAAACACACTGGACTTGCAGGAGATGAATGTCATTAAACTAAACTTTAACTGATGGCATTGAACAAAAATGTGAAGAGCTTTAATTGATGCCATTATTGTGATCGTTGCCAGGATGTGGTGGCAGAGCAGTTATGGCCTCTTGCTACAGCTCCCAGGCCTGCTTTATACTCATGCTAATGCCCTGCCCAGTTGACCCAGCTGTACGCAGGCACATTGTCATTCAGACTTGAGAAGTCAAAGGTGGACAGGTGCAATGCCAGCCACATCACTTCTTAGCTACAGAAACTGGCCTCCTTTATCCATGCCAGCCTAATAGGCTGTTTGGCTCCAGCAGACTTTGACACTGTATTATTATTACCCTTCTCCATTACTTAACAGAAAATAATTCTCACTGAAAAGCTGCTTGCATTTCATCATCATCTTCTTTATCACCACCAGCCTTACAAGCATTTACATAATATAAGCATACCCAGGTCTGTGGCCAATTCAATTTATAGGGTCCTTTTAAGTAAAAAGTGGGATGTAAATTCTTTCTGTCTAAAATACCTCCTTGCCCTGTTTGGAGACAGCATGGGTCAGCCAAGTCAGTAAACAGGTTATTTTCCCCTTTGCAGTGAGGCAGACACCCCCAAACTGAATGTAACACCCCCTTACCTTTTGTGATCTCCCTGGAGCAAAATGTTACAGCAAATTGGGTATTAACATCTGTACAGCCATGTTATCCACAATGCCAATCACGGCCCTGTAATTGCATGGAATGTCTTCCCTGAAGGATCTCTGCTTGTATGTTTAATAAAACAACCAAACCAGGTCTCAAATTTCCTTGTTTGTATGAAAAATTCATAGCTGCAGTTCCAGTTAAGTGTTGACTCAACTTACATCTGCCATCAACTATAAGAGCAAATCCTGTCTGAGCGGTAAGGGAAGAATCACATAAAGCACTGTCAACAGCATTATTAGAGGGAGCAAGAATGCTGTGCATCCCTGTCGCACACTCCTCAAAACAGGGAGTGTGAAACTCTCACCTGTCCTGGGGGGTCAACACAGAGCCTGGGCCCGGCACACCCTGACAGTGTACAGGCAACCGCTGCTTAGCGCTCTTAATTGATTGCTGATAAACCGAGCGTTAAGAGAAATGAGCATTAAGCAAAACTGAAAGTTTTTGATGACCCAAGACGGCGACTGCAAGTGTTTTTAATGACCCAAGATGTCAACCGCGAGGGTTATAACAAAACTCACTGAGCACTAAGCGCTCATTTATCAATTTATAATGAGCGTTATAGGAAAACAGCATTAAGCGGGGCTTGCCTGTAATTGGAAAACTGGCACCCAGACAAGAGACATGACTTGCTTAAGACCTGATGGGAAGTCAGGGGGAAAGGTGAGACTAGGACCCCACTCTGTTGACTCTTTTAATCTCTTGGTCTTGTTTGTTTGCAGGTACTATTAACCCTGCTGAGAAGGGACTGAGTGGTGATTGGGACAGCTATAGGAGCAGCACATTGGGGCACTGGGGGACAAGGATCTGGACCATGCAGTTCTGGGAGGAATCCTAGCAGAAGCTAAGCCTGAGAAGAAAATGTGAGTTGACCTTCCTTATCTTAGATACTATTAACTTATCTGCCAAACCTGGAGGCAGATGAGGAACTGGCAGTCTGCACAGTATATGAATTGTGTTATGCAGCAGGTTGCGAAGGGTATTTGCTCACACATTGCAATTCGCCCAGTGTTACTGATGGTTAGAGGTGAGCCTGCAAATATTTTCCCAGTTCAAAATGGAATTCTGATTCAGCTGCATTCACGACTCCTTTGTGTTTGCTGTCTGGGAGTTTTTAAGCTCTTTATCTCCTGAATACTGATGTAAAACAGATTTTTAAGGTTCGCTGTTAAAATATGCACCAAAAATGTGGTGCAAATTGTATATTTTATTGTTAAAAATTGCAGTTCGTGCTGGGTTGCTAAGTGACATAAATTGTCCAATGAGGGGACAGAATACTAATACTTGACTTATGTAACTAACTGCTACTGAATAGTTGCTGTAAGAATTGTCTACAGCCTAAATATTATTCAGAGAAGACATTTGTGAGGAACTCTGAATTATAAATACAGCTGAGAGTTTTAGAATGGGCATGTAGGCAGTTCAATGACAATAAGCGAACTGAGTTCGCTGCTTGTTCATCCAAACTCTTTGCTATTCCCTGCCAATAGCGATGGTGCAAAAGCGATGGTGCAAGAGAGCCAAGCATGACACGTGGATTTCAGGTTACATTTCCGCCACAAGCAGGTAGAAAATAGCAGCTGCTTACATGCAAACCGAGCAGCTTTGTTCTGAAGTCATTAAGGGCTTGACACAATGCCCAGTGAAGTCAGCGGGGAGATGTGTTGACTTTCACTGCACTTCTGCAATATAGCACTTTTCATAGACAGATTTTAAATCATTTCACAAAGGAAGCTACATAGGAGTGGAAGGGGTAACCTAGCTGTCAAATCCAGTCCCTTAGGTCCACAGGCAACCACATGTCCATTCTGAATAGGGAAACTGAGGAAGAGAGAGGTAAAGGAATTGGTCCAAGATCATATAACAGTCATAGCAGGGTTACAACCCTGACACCCAGGTCAGTACCCTGTCCATAGGCCATGTGACTTTTAACCATCTCCACTGTGCCCTAATTTTGCCAAGAGTGTATCCAAAATAGAGTCACACTGAAAAGTGCCAGCTGTAGCTGCAGAGGCTAGAGACAGGGAGTTTAAAAGGTCTACAAGACCTATTTCAGAAAAGCCCATACATCGAATCAGGGAGCAGCGTGGGGAGCTACCGAATCCTTGCGGGCAGCAGAAAACACTGATGACAACAGGGCGCTCTCCACGCTGTCCGAAAGCAAGAACTATGGGAGCTTTGCCCGCTGCAACAGCAACAGATTTGGGTAAAGAGTTTTGCCTCATTTGGGCCTGGGTATTACCTGCTGCATTTATGAGGTCAGGCCAGGGAAGCTGTATATAATTGCTCCTTCCTTTGGTTTTTGGGTGCATTTGGTGAGCATGGCTGTTTGCTAATTGACTGTCTGCTTTAGCATCCCTTTCAGCTCTTTAAACTATTTGAATAATTTAAAAGGGCCTGAGAGAGACAAAGAGAAGGAGATGGGGAAGAGAAAGGGAAAGAGGAGTTGAGTATTCCTAGAAGAGGATTTGTCCAAGTTACATGCGACTATTCTCTTTGGAGCCCTATAGAGATACCTAGTTTAAAGTTCACTAGGCTGTGGCTAATGCTGTCAAGGGAAGGCCACTGGATAACCAGTTGCTGTCTGTGTTAGGTTTCACTGCATTTCCCTTTCCATCATTTAATAACAGGGGATTCTGCAGAGCCTAAAGATCTATCAATTGATCAGCCTAGGACTTTTTTTTCCTCTTACCAATCACCATAGTGTAAAAGCACCTTCCACAAAAATCAATAGCAATAATAAAACCTGTAGTAGACTCTGTTGAATCATTGGCACTTCTCCCATTTGGGGATCAAAACTTTATTTAAGGGTGTGCTTAGTAGATGTATTTATTTTTAGAAAAGAAGTTTTGGGGGGTTTTTTTGCTCTGGTCTAGGGGTGTTGGCATTGTCAGTGACATTCATACATTGGAAAGATGGATTTGTCTCACCCAACATACAACATCACAGTTTCCAAGTCTGGATGCAGGGTTTGAAAATTATATATCTCTTCCTCGTAACAAGAGACGGTCAGAAACTTTTATAAGCATTTTTTTAATTAAAACGGTCAAAACTAAAATTTGCAGGCAAGGCTTTTTAGGTAGAGGTGATATCTTTTAGTAGACCACCTAAATAGTTGGAAAAAAGTTCTTTGCAAGCTTTCAGGCACAGGCACTCTTCTTCAGGTTTTGGGAGACTGCTGCTGTTATGAGTTTCCCAAGGTAGAAAAGAAGCTAAAGTAAAGGAGAAGTCTGTGAAGATGCAAACAAGTGCAAGTTTGGAAGACACAGGGTAGAGTCAGGGGTGGAGGAGGAATGGAAAAGTGGTTACCTAAAGGCAGGTTACCTGGTGTGTTAGATGTCGGGCAGATTGTAATGTCTCATAAATCCAATGTCTATGTTGTATCCAGTCGATTTATGAAGTGAAGTTCTTAGGCTCTTCTATGAAAGGTATTTTGAGGATTAGATCTGAGAGATGAGCAAGGGAGTGATTGTCTTGTAAGAATTGGGCACCCACAGGTAATTGGATATTTTTGTCTTCAATGGATTTTCGGTGTATATTCATTCTGGGATGCAGCTGTTGTTTGGTTTCTCCTACATATTTTCCATCAGGGATGAGATACATTTCATTTCTGGCAGTGCAGATGTAAGATCTAGGAATGGTGATGGCTCTGTTGTGGGGTGTTGTTATTGTGTGGGTGGTGGAGATGTGTTGGCAGTAGGGCTGTGCAAAGCTTCAGGTGGCAATTCAATATGGAGGAGCTTCAGCCTGATTCGGTGGACAAATCTCCAAATCCAAATCGAATCAGG
>NW_005841989.1:1132557-1151078 GCF_000455745.1 Alligator sinensis
AGGGGGGGCCCCCCGCCCCCCCCCGCCATGGCTGCCCCCATCCGCCCCAGCTCCCGGTACTTTAAAAAAAAGCCCTGGTGCTCACTGGGTGCTGCTGGGCAGGGGGGCCATCCCCGATGCCCCCCACTGCATGGGGGGCTCTGAACAAGCCCCCCGACCCCAGCCCTCCCATGGGTGCCCTGCATGGGACAGCTCTGGCCCTTTAAGAAAACAAACCAAAACAGAAAAGCCCCAGCAGTCACCGCTCCTGCAGCGGCCTCCGGGCTTCGGGGGCTCTTGCAGAGCCCCCCACGTGGTGCAGGGCAGAGGGGGGCAGCAGAGATCGCCCCCCGCCAGGAGCTGGGGCCAGCAGTGGCAGCCATTGCCGGGCCAGGAGAGCGGGCAGGGAATGGGCCAGCGTGATTTAGAGATTCAGCAGCAGCTAAATCCCTGAATGAGATTTGCGGAATCGAATCAGGACAGTGATTTGAATCACTAAAATTGAATCACTGTCTCCCAAATCAGCCAAATCCGATTCCGAAGTGAATACTAGCCGCTTCGCACAGGCCTAGTTGGCAGGTTTCGCATTTTTTGCCCTGGCATGGTCTGGATCCATTCGGTGTGGTTTGGGCCATAGGACGTTTGCTTCTGGTGATGAGGTTGGTGAGGTTCAGTACTTGTTTAAAGACTAAGATGGGTGGTTTTGGAAAAATCTCTTTAGAAATGTGGTCTTCTTCTAGTATGGGTTGCAATTGTTTGAGGATTTCCATGTAGGTTCCAGGGCAGGATGGTATGTCACAACTAATGGTGTACGATTCATGGGGATTTTCTTTTTGTCCTGCAGCAGTTCTTTGCGTGGTATCTGGGTGGCTCTTTCAAAAGTGAGATCTCTTTCTCTCTGGAGGGGTGTCCTTGTTGGGTGAAAGCCCTTTTGAGATTTGTGAGGTGATGATCGTGGGCATCTTTGGTGGTATTGGAAAGCTTGGCTGTAAATTACAGCTTTTTTGGTGTGCTTAGGGTGATTTCTGCTCTGTGTAGATATGTATGTTGGTCCATGGGTTTCTTGTACACGGTGTTTGCATTTTACTTGTAACCCCGGGCGCGACACTACATGCGCCCTCACCTGAATACTGGGATCCTGGGGTACCCGGTAGCCAGTCGCCCTGCCCAGCCCCCCTGGGAAGCTGCTGCCGAGCCCCCGAGCGGAGAGCCTCCCCATACAAGCAAGCACCCTTGCAGACAGTTCTCAAACTATTTGCAAGATTTAATTATTTACACCATAATAAATAATCATTAAATAAGCACATGGATCTACTGTCTAATAAACCCTCAAGAACTTATTTACACAGTCTCTCACTTGCCCCCTCCCCCCCGGCTCTGCTGTGCTCCCCCAGCCACGCCGGCTGCAGTCGGGTCTCTTCAGACTCAGGTTCTCCACACCAGCAGTCCCTGCCTGCTCCTGCAGGCCTCTCTCAGGGGCTCTCCAAGGGACCACTGCGCTGAGACTCTGCATCCGGTCTCCATCCTGTCCCTCAGCCCCTCTCTCCCTCTTGTCCCCGCGGGAAAAACTGCTCCCCCTTTTATCCAAGCTTCTCAGCCAATCCCAGCTCAGGGCCCTTCCCGGGCTTTTGCTAACGGCTCTCTTTCAAACCATGCTGGGGTTACCTCACCCCTCCCACTGCCAACAGGGCTGCTCCCAAACAGCTTCACTTGCCCTCAGAGCCTGCAGTCCCCCCTCGGGGACAAACTCTGTCTCTGCCAGGCAGCTCTTCCCCTTCTCTTCAGGTGGGTCCATTTTTTAGAGGCTGCTACATACTATTTTGGATATTGCTCATGGTGTCTATAAAAGAAATGCTGGTGTTGGGGTTTTCAAGGGATAGTCTGATGGAGGGGCAATGACTGTTGAATTTGTGACGGAAATCAATCAGACACGGCAGGTTTTTGGTCCAAATGATGATATATCTCAGGGATAGCATGGGTTTGATGGTGCAGTTCTTGAGGTTTGTTATTTGAAGACGGTTTGATAGTTCTTCCAAGGATATTTTCAAAATGTGATGAAAATTTCAGTTTGTGATCATTTATCATTTTTATAATTGGCTCTTTTTTCTCCTAGGCTTTGGTTTTTAAAAACTGAAAAATATGACATTTTTACATTTTTAGTTGTTCTACTTTTTTAATTTTTAATTTTTGGTCATTGCATGCCTTAGAGTGTGAGATGTCTAAGGTTCATTTTCCCCGTGCGTTCTCCTTTTCTTACTCCATAGTCTTTTAATACTTCCTCAGTATTAAAAGAATTTTGGCCTGGAGAACGCCAAAATGAAGCACTTTAACTCAGTAACTTTTCCAGAGCAGCGTAAGCTCTGACAAGATACAGAGCGGGGTGGGGGAAAGGAAAAAAAATTAAAAAGGAAGAAACTGGAAGGATCCCAAACCTGTTCATTTTATTGGACTTGCATTGGTAAAAATGGCCAGCGAGACAGAAAAACAAAGCTTGATGTACATTCAGAAAAAAATTAAAAAAATTCAAACCCAGAAAAAAAATATCCTATTTCAAAAACTGCCAAACAGAAACAACATTGAGCTTTCTCTGTTTGTTAGTGACACAACTACAAGTTCTTCTTCTTCAAACTCAAGCGAACCAAGGCCAAGATAATCTCATCATCTAACAAGCCTATTTATCCCACGCTCTTCAAGACACTTCACTTTTTTTTTTGTTTGTTAGGCCCCGTTACATATACAGGTAAAGGCGTGATGGTATCCAACATGTAATCCATGCAATCGTACATCCTGCCATGCCACACATGCATGAGAGGAGGTGCGATTGTGGGATCACGTATTGGATCCCATTGCACCTTATCACTGGTGCAGGGGGAGTCTGATTGTGGGCTCCCCCTGCACCAAGAAGAAGCTCCTGTGGCTGGGAGCCCCCTCAGTTGAGGGGCTCCCAGGCATGAGGGCACCCCACACTCCCCCAGGGCTGTGACAACCATGATCTCTCAGGCTTAGGAGTGTGTGACACCCCCAGGCCCTGGGGATTGTGGCTGCTGTGATCCCTAGGGCTTAAGGGTGTGTGAAACCCCTGAGGGTTTCGCCCCCCACCCACAGGCTTGAGGGTTTCACACCCCCCCAAGCCTTAGGGATTGGGGCTGCTGCAATTCTCAGGGCCCAGATGTTTCCAGATGGGCAAGGTGCCCCACTGTGCCTGAGAGCCCTATCAGCTGACAGGGCTCCTGGCTACTGGGGAGACCCTGCTACAAGTGCAAATTAGAGCTCATTAGCAACCAGCTATAAAGTTAGTATACATTTTTGAGGTCTAACTTTATAGCTGGTTAGAGCTTTTTATCATGTGATAACTTACTTTGCATGTGTAACTGGTCTGAATGCACTTGTGCAACTAACCAGTTAACTGCACAATACCTGTAACACATAGAGGGGGCCTTTGTGCCTATGGCTGGGGCATAGCTTCAGCCTTGCCAGTCATCAGAAAGGAACATTTTTTTTTTGGCATAGCTTAAGCATTGCCAGTCATCAGAAAGGAACATTATTTTTTGGTTTAAGAAAGACTGTCACAGCAGCTGAGCCAACTTCATGTTAAATGGAAGCAAAATTGCAGGTTATGATAGCTAGGGAGTCCAAGCATTATCAGGCCAATGCCAGGAAAGGAAGACAACGCTGAAATCAACAGAAGAGATATGTGAGATACACAAACATCACGGAGAAATTGCAATGAAGGTTACTCTATTAGCTGTGAGGAAGGCAGAGGGAAAGATCAGGAAGGCAGAGGTCAAGCACAAGGGTGCTTTTCAATCGCAGTGGAAGAGAAACAAGCAGGGAAGAGAGTAGGGTATCAAGGAGACAGCAGAGGGCATTCTTGATAGAAGGCTGGTCCAAATAGTAATTACCTGGGGTTTCACCACATACCTTGTCCCAAATGCTTTGTCTCCAGTTGTAAAAGTCTCCCTTACCCACCATTCCCCTGCAGCCACCTTGGGGGTGGGATGTACCAAATGTTCAGCATCAGTGATGATTTTCTAGGAGGAGAAGTGAAGAATAACTCTGGCATCTGGGACTCTAGATTAGGGTTATAAGGTTGTATATTTTAAAGTTGGCAGAATGTAACTGCCTGGGCTGGAATCTAGCCACTACATCTGCAGTTACAAACAGCTCTGCTCTCAGGGATAGTCCCTTGGGGTGTACAAAGCCTCCTGTGATCAGGGACTGAACTTTGTATCCTAGTGGAAAGATAGCACCATGTGTATGTCTTTCATTTGGCTCTTGTACCCATCACTGCCTGGACATCACTCCTGTGTGCGCCATCAGTTACAGACTCTGTTAGCCTGGGCTGCTGCGGGTTGGACAGACTTTGACTTAATACATCACTGCAGACTCTCAACACAGCTTGTAGTTCGCACAGCGTTGCCGTGCTGTGTGTTGATCTGACAGGCAGCGTGTATTATCCACAACTGATGTCAGCTGCACTCTGCAGCCTTTGTTCTCCCTGGGCATGTGGTTTGCAGATACCATGGACAGCGGGGTGTATCAGGGCCCATGCTGTGCTCTGGACACAAGGGAAGTACAATAGTCATGGCCATGGAGGGGCAGGATTCCAGGCTTCCATCCAGACCTGCACCCAGTAGCCCAAGAGCATGCAAGGTCCCAGAGTAGCTGGAGGATTTGCTATTGCACAGACCCTCTTGTCCTTACTCACACATACAGGTACAGGGATGGCCCAAAGCCATGCCCCCCTGGTGACCTAACGTTGTGATGTAATCTCTCTGGTGCCTGTGCCAATTTTCTTGCCTTATATGCTTCTCCACTGGTACCTGAGTTATTCAAGCAGGAGTTGGGCATTAGGACTAAGCATGATGTTGTAGCAGCTAGCACATCTCACCTAGGTTCCTGGCCCATGTACAGCTGACTGTGCCAGCACCTGTCCACTATGGGACCATCACATAAGGTGTGACAAAGGGTATGGAAGGAGCAGCAAAAATGGGTGATTGTCACTGGGCTCACTGAGAGCTATAGTCTGCTTTCCATATATATGTACTCTGTGTGCGTGTGCGTGTGCGTGCATGCTACTGGCTGGATGGTATAGAGGATAAAAACCTAATACTGCTGCCTGATAATGGAACTGCTCCCATGCTGGAAGCCTCTGCTATGTTCTGAGTTCAAACTTTGCTGTCAACATGTACATCATGCCCCTCCCAATCACTGTTGTACATACAAAAGCTTCCTCTCTGCTTAATTTCACTGCCTGATAAGAGCTGCCTGACAGGACAGGAGTCTGGGTGAGCGACTAGTGAGGCTGAGAGCTCCTAGGGCTGAGTCTGCAAGTTGGGCTGTGTCAGACAACAGGCAAATTAGCTAGGAGGCATTTGTAATCAACACACTTAGCAACTCCTACTGCCAACCTGTTTCCCGTTTTAGCTTCAGTGTGTCTAGCTCCTTCCACACCAGACAGGGCCTTCTCTGCCCTCGCTTCCCAACAAGCTCTTATCTCACCATAGCTGCCTTCTCTTGCTAGGCAAACAGCACAATCCGTTTTCCCAAATGCTCCAGAGGGGAGGCTGGGCATTTAATTTCTAAATAAACCCTTGATTTTCCCTGTCGTTTCCAAAGTGGTTGTAATAATAATAATTAATCATAAGTAAAGCCCTCTCTTTTGAGTTGGATAATATTAATAATACTTGGCAGGTTATATCATGCTTTACAGACATTAACTAATTAATCCTTCCAACACTCCCATGCCCTTTACCATGGAGATGATTGCATGGGAAAAATAAATGGTGATTTCTTTTTATGCCCCGCTGGGTGAATCCCAATGAATTACACAAAACAAACGAGAAAACTCCTTCCTACCTAGAGGAAAGGGTTTTGTAAAGGATCAGGGCCATGCCAGGCAGTTAACATTAATAACATTACAGGAGTACCCTACTGAAGAGGAGGTCCCATTATGCTGGGCACTATACATACCCATGCAAGACAGCCCCTTCTCCCACCTGCCTTTAACAGTGTAAGGAGACAAGGCCAACAGACAACGGAAGGGAAAGACAGGCACAGAGGGACACTCAGTACAGCAAGGAAGGCAGGGGCATCATGCAGGCAGCAGGAGAAGGGCATTTTAGTAGCTGGAACATTAATTTAGGTGTTCAGTTTCCTACTCTGCTACTGATGACCTGTGTGGCCTTGGGCAAGTCACAAAGGATCAGAACCTTAAAGGTATTTAAGAACCTAAGTGTCCTTCTTGCAGTAGGAAGTCAAGGAGACTTAGGTGCCTAAGGAAAAGATAAATCTCACTCATAGCACTTCTCTACCTCACAGGAGTGTGCCTTACCTTAACAACCTGTGGATCTATAACCTTCTGCACACTACTGTTAATTCTTATACAACTAAGTGTCACCCCATGTTTTGTGCGCCCACTCTGTGTAAGGATTATGTGGAATTGTCCCTTTAAGGATTAATCATTTATCCCAATTTTCCTCTTGCCTCTAATTTACCGACTTGTTCAGATTTCTTTTCTTTCAACTAGAACAATAGGAGGGTTTTGAAGCTGGAGATGTAATAACACCAGAGTCTTCAATTTCCCACTATGAATCCTCATTATAAAGTTATTTTCCTACATTTTGAAATATAAATGATGCCTTTGATGTCTGCATTTTAAAAACTGCTCGTTTTAATTTTTTTTTTAAGACTATTTTTTCCCCCAGCCTCAGCTCTGATGCCTCTTTGTAAGCAGGACTTTTATGGAATAAATCAAATGCCTTAACTAGGAACTTTTTTGTTTTGAACAAATGGGAGAACTGGGGCAGCTGGAAAAGGAAATAAAGCTGTAAAAGTAATTGTTCAGGGGAAAAATACATTCAGCTCCTCATAGTTAAATAAATGAAAGGCACAACCTCCCCCAGTCTCAGCACTAGATCTGCCTCCGGCCTCATGGGTTTAGTCTAAGTGGCTCCTTGAATTGGTGAAGGGCGTTTAAGAGACGTGGCCTTCTGTGTTGGGCTCTCAGTGGGGGAGGCAGCTTGTGGATGGAGTATTGGACGGATCCAGCTCTCTCGCTGACTGCAGATCCACTTGACTTGTTGCTGGAAAACTTCTTTTGGCCCCCTGACAAGGCAGCACAGCAATCTATGCGTCTCTTCCCCTCCAATGCGCACTGGCATTGACAGACAGGGGGGCTGGAATACGTTAGTGGGAGGAAAGTGAATTGAGCAGATAAGCCGGTGCCAATTTTGCTCCTAAGTTACTTAATTAAAAGACAGTCTCTGACTACAGGGTGCTGCCAGTGCTGGCTGTCACATCTTCCCCCACTGAGGCTCCTCAGACCTGTGCACTGCAGCGGGCTCCTCCAGATGCTGGTGCTGTGAGTAGGAGTCTTTTTCTGCAAATCCCGAGGGGGGAGCCGAAAAGCCTGGAAATGTCGTTCCCAGGACAGTTACTCCTAGACAGAAATAATCTCCCAGTATAGTCTGGGATACTGAAGATGAAGGGGTTGATCTACAGTCCATTTACATCAGTATCTTTGGTAAGCAGAGAGGCTCTGGCAGTGAATGGGTCAAACAGCTGAATTCCCCTCTCCCTCCATGAGCTGAGAGCATGGAGGAGGACGGTGGAGCCGGGTCGGGGTTGTAATGAGCACAAAGGGGATTCTCTTTTCAGGCTGCTGGATGCACGCTGACCTGCCGTTCTCTCATATTCAGCCTGAATCACACAGCTGGTGCTGCTTAGTCTGACTACACAGGGTCTTTCACCCAGTCTTGCATGGCCAGGAAGCCATGAATGGGGCCAGAATCCCCTGGTTATGGCCTCAGAGGTTGCTGCATGCATCTGTGACTAGGCTGCTGACAGAAGTGAAAAAACCCAGTAAAAAAACCAGTGCTTTACCAGAAGAGGAAGCATGTTAATTCGACCTGTATCCCCAGCATTTGTATACACTTCAGGGGGGCTTTTTGGAGCTTTTCTCTAAAGCTGATTCAATCAACTCTTAGACAAAAGTGCCAACAAGCCCCACTGAAGTGTCTGATCTAAACAGGTGTTGGGCAATCCAGGTCCAACTAACACAATGCCTCTTTTGGGCATCTGCTGGGCTTGGTCTGGGGGTGCACTGAGCTGAAAGGTAGACCAGCAGGAAGAGCAGAGCAGTGCAGGGCACTTCTTGCAGGACCTGTCTTTACCAAGGGTCTGCATCACAGACCCCACCTGCAAGCCCAGCCTTCAACCACCATCCAAATGCTCCAGAAGCAGCTCTCACCTGATAAAGATTTTATTGGCAAAGAGATGTTCTGAAGTGGCAGCTTTTCATGGGCTGGGAGAGTGAGAGAGAGGCTGGGAGCAAGGCGCACTGATTGCCTAATGCCAGCGATAAAAGCCCTGTTGCTCTGAGTTTAATTAAAAATCACGGTTACATTTGTGTGGGGGAGCCCACCCTTCACCAGGAGAAATCAATTTCAGATGGAGCCACAGGAGCAAGTTCAGCAGTGTGTGCATTACCGAGCCTGCAATTAATAGAGAGCAGGAGAGGGAAAAGCAGCCCTGGGAATGAGTGGGATGGAAGGGACAGGGGACGAGGGGGAAATACATGCTGGCATGACTTGGTGATGCACCCCAGAGACCCAGAAAAACAGACGACACTTCCAGAACAGCAGGACAGGACTTCTGCCAAGACAGTTAATCCAGGGAAATAAAGGAAAGTTCTGTGGTTTAACATGTTCTTCTCCAGATCCTTGAATTCCAGGGGTGGCTTGCTTCACGCACCCTTGGCAGGATGATTAATACTATCCAGACTTCATCTTCTACTGTAGTGCACGTGGGAAACTGGAGTCAGGCCATAGCTCGCTGCCAGACAATCACGAGACTGCTAGAAGGGAAGGCTTTGCTTTTGAAATGAGTGTCAGCAAAGGCCATTAAAAATAGAAGCAGGCAGGATTGGGAAAAATGTCACTGTGGGAGCCCCAGTCTCCTCCCTTGAACTGATCAATTTTAAAAGGGCATTGTTGAGAAGTCCTGGACCAAGATACTGTATTTGCTAAAATGTGTGTGAGCATGTACCTCCTCCCCTCCACACATGCATCCTAAAATGGAGTATCCTTCCTAGGACACACTGGGCACCTCTACATGAGCAGCAAGGCTGCTCCAACATGCTGTAATTACAGTGCATCAGAGCAGGCTCAATTAATCAAGTCTGCTGGGGCATCGTACCACACTCGAGAAGACTCCAGTGTCTCGTGTATCAGCATCTCCACCAACATTTTTATTACAACCACTGGAGGTTGCTATGAGTTATAGGGACTTGCAGGCATGTTGTCCTCTTTGGTAAAAAAAAGATGCCAAGGCAGAGTTTGAGCTGGGTGGAAGCCTATTGCATCTGTAGTTATGCTTTACTATGTTCACCCTGGTTCAGAATGGGATTGTAGGTGAGATTAGGGGCAGAAAGATGGTGGGGGAAAGTCTTGTAGGGGAACACTCTAACAAGAGGGACAATGGAAGGGAATAGAAGAGGGAAACCTGCATCTCCTCTTTCTCAGAGCTATATTTATGCTACTGTGACAGTCCCTGCTTAGTAATTAGCTACAAATCTGGGTAACGCGCCCTGTAAAAGGCGTAGGTTTTTGTTATAATCATTATCAAATGAATTTAGGGAAGCATGTTCACGTGCAGAGGCCAACAGAAAAAGCTACCAGCACCACCCTCTAGGAGTGCCCCTTTTAACTCATATGGTGGAAACCTGTGGGGATTACACTGAGCTGAGGGACCATGGTTCCAATCTTGACAGCCTCCATACCAGAAACTAAGGGAAGTAATGGCAAACTAGATTCCTTTTCTGCAAAGGAAAAGGATTGCAGACAGATTGCAGACAGATTGCCACCAGGTTGCTGAAGATTTATGCCAGGGTGTAAATTGAATCTGAGCCCTATAGCCCTTCATCTGGAATCACAATTACATGAGTTCAAAGCAGCCTGGCACTGAACAGCCTGGAACAGCTCAGTTGACCCATGTGCATATGGTGCACGTCGGCACAGTTACCAGCAGCTAATCACTGGCACAGGCCTCCGCCCCTCCCAGCTGTGAGCTTCTGCTGAGTAAACACAAAAGCTGCTGGGACAGCTGGCATGTGGGCACACGGCTGAAGCAAGTGGAGGAACGGCACAAGCTGGAAAAATTGACAGATGATGAAAAAAATAAACTCAAATCCCAGTACATCCCAAGCAGAAGAACCGATACTATGGAGAAGTCTCCTTGACATTAGCTGCATTTAGCCTCATCACTGCTTTCTACCAGCCTATTAAGACAGAACTTGCTTTGGCTTCAGTAGATACATTGCTGCATTTAGAGGCAAATCTGCTTGCAGGTGAATTAGTGGTAAATCCAGATTGACCCAGAAGTTACTTGCAATTTACAGCTGTGTAAATGGGAGTGACATTGGAAGCTGGTGGGGCATAGAAGACAGACTAGAGTAGATGCAAGACCAGTGGCCCATCTATTCCAGTATCCTGTTTACAACAGCAGCCGGCATCAGATGCTCCAGAAGGCACAAGAACCAGCTGACAGTAGACAATTATGGAATAAGCAGTCTAAAATGTTTCATTTTTACCCCATCATTCAGTGATCGTCTCAGGCCATGAAGAAGGCTCCACATACTTGAGTGACAGCTGTTGTTTCTTAGGCCTTACTATTGAAACTGAGGGTCTTCTTATTAGCTATATAATGTGTACAGCTCATATCTATTAAACATCAAGAGGGAAGATTCAAGAGGACAAATCATGATTCAAGAGTACAAATCAGTCCTGCTCTAAGAAGGGTGGGCCTCTTAAAGCAAACAAACCTGACACTCAGGAGATATGGGTTCATTCTTTAGTTTTGCCTTTCACCTCCTGAGTGATGTTCAGCAAATCACTTCACTGCTTTGTGCTTCAGTTTCCCTATCTGTAAAATAGGGTCAATGATACCAAGCTCCTTTTAAAGTGCTTTGGTTTCCATGGAACTCTATGAATTGTCCTGTATAAGAGTTAGGTCCTATTAAGATTATACCACCCTCTGAAGCATCTGGTGCTAGCCACTGTCAGGGATTTGTACTGTAGCAGAGGACCTGAGGTCCAATCCGTACCCTAGCTTCCATAGGCATTTGTGCATTGTGCATTTATGTAGCACAACTGGAGTTCTGCAAACAATCTAATACTTGCAACCACAAATGAGCATGTTAGGCCTTTAGGCTAAATACAGACAGTCAAAAAGCCCGAGGCTGAATCAATTTAGTCTTTGTAGGTTAGTCTAAAATGCACAGATTAAACTGAAACTGAAGTGAACAGACAGTTACCTGTGATTCAGAAAATGCAACCACATGCCTGCAGTGGCTCAGGCCAAAAGCGGGGGGATGCTAAAGCATGGCTGTGTGTTCATTTCCTCTCCCTGCTGCCCCCAAGGTCTCTGGGATTTGCAGTCCAGACTTACAGCAGCAGACTCTGCAGCATTGCTTATCACTTCCTCTTTCTGTTTCCAGGTGCCTCTGGGATGTGTAGTTCACAGTTGTAGCTGGAAGTAAGTTTTTAGCAGACCAGGGCAGGGCAGGGCAGCTCTGTATTCAGAGGAAGAGATGTTTGCCCGTTCTCCCTGACCCCAACCTGGGTTTGCCCTGTAGACTGGGCTATATCCCCAGCCAGACTTACCCTCACCTACCCCCTTGTCAGCCAGTCCTCACTGCTCTAGCTAGGGAGCAGAAGGGTAGGGGCAGCTTGGCTATCTGGAACAGACAGCACAGACCAGCCCAGGGCTGGAAAGCATGCTGGGATGCTGGGGGACTCTGATTTAACTTGAACCAGGAAGGGGTCTGGGACAGAAATTTCATAAACCAGTCTGACCCAAATCAGTTAAATCTGATAATCAGTTAAATCTGACAACTGCTTGATATATGACAGTAACTGTATGTGCACCAGAGGCATAACTGGCCAGTACTCTGCCTGGCATACACTGTCACTCAGTGAAAGGGCAGTGCCAGAGGTTTGCTATTGCTAGGGGAGAGGTTACCAGCATGTATCAAGCAGTGAAACAAAAATCAGTTTTCCATGGCATAAAAAGGAGATTCAATCTCTCCCAGGGGTAGCAAGTCACCAACCACTGCTCTTGCACTACAAGTCTCTGCTGCTTCTCCAGAGCCAGAGCTGGAACTGCTGCAGGGTGCCAGGTGGAGAGCAGAGGGAGGAGACAGGCCACGGGAGGGTGAGACACCAACCTACCTCCATTCCTGTGGCCGTTAGGCAGTGCCTGGGGCTCTTGTCCCACTCCCCCACCCCATTATTGTGCTACTGATGTGCACACACAATTTAGTCCTGCCAACGCCAAGCACTCAGACATCATAGTCAAGGCCCCAGTCATGAGATCTGGTGAAATAATACATTCTGTGTGCTTTTGATTCACCTTCATCAGAGTCCTTATCTGGCCTGTGCTGGAACAGAGCGTGAGAGTTTTTTGTGCTGTTTCCAGTTATGATAGCTCAAAGATCAGCAGAATCAAAAAGTTAAGCAGTTAGCAGAACTTTTTTTGAAACTCAGAAAAATGTCCCAGGCAAGTCTGAGTGTTGTATAAGCAGTGTTCAGGACAGCTCTGATTTTAGCTTAAATCATTTCCCCATCATTCTCACTTTTAATATAGCCCACTGCTTAGTGTAAGGTCAAGTATTACCCTTACACTCCTCTGACATTTGTGCCACTCTATGGGTATAAATCATATCTGGGCCTCCTATTGTACTCATAAGTTGATAAGACTATGTCATGCCAGTTATTAACTCTTTATTGCCAAGTGTGGGGTTCTAACAGTAAAAGCAAGGCTCGGATTAAGTTGTGCAAAAATAATGAGAATACTTATAATTATTGCCCTACCTACACGGCACTGTGGAAGTTTTTTGTTTTTTTAAATCCAGTCAAATTTTGAAAGAGAAGGTGAATGAGGGGAAATGTGATTCACATTATTGCATTTTCAATCTATAGTGTATTTGTTTTAATAGACTTTGGTTAAAAATCAAATGATTATTTGATCCAAATAGGATTTTGAAATAGAAACAGGCTCAGGTGAAAAATTGAACAGTGGGTTCAATTTCAGTTTTAGCAGAATTTTAACTATGTTTAGAGAATGGATTCCTTCCTGGAAAGGACAAACTGCAAATTAAACGGATCCTGGAATGATAAAAATCATCCTTTTAAATATATATTCCTTGCCTGTGTTATTAATAACAGTCTATATTAATATTTTAAATGGAATGAATTTTAAAAATGTAATTTACAGCATAGATTTAAAGCTTTTTACTTAGACAGTAATGTCTTTGGACCGGGACCATCTCATTATACTATTGCTATGGTGTAGTAATAATAATAATATCCACCATTTTATCCTTTTATTACTTTTCACATTCCATTCAGTGTGGACAATACCATGAAGCTTATCGTTTTCTTATTAGTTTCCCTTTCCTCTCCTCATGAACTGGCCCAGATTTTTTATTTGCATACTCAGTTGAATGCCTGTCGTGTTTAGGGGTCCCAAATGAGATCCATTGTGTTAGGCACTGTACAAACACATGGTGAGAGATAGGCTGTACATTTTTCAGGATCAGACTTAGTAACCAAGATGGAAAGAAAGCTTGAAAAGGAAACGGAGGTTAAGCACCCCAGCCCATTTGCACAGCCCAGGCTACCCTAGTTGCACTGTGATGGGTGAGTACCCCCACCCTAGCTAGGTGTCAGGACATACCTACCACCGCCTTCAACTGTGCCTTCTGATGCAGCGTAGATACGTGTTGCCTTTGAGTCTATGGATGAAATGTGCTGTAGGAGAGCTGGGAATTATTAGTGATAAAGAAAATGCCAGCCCTTAGCTGGCGATACCCTTTTCAAAACTGAACAGTGTATTCTGGTGCCAGCTCCTCGTGAGCTGAAGCAGGAGGGACACTCCATAACTCATGGTGTGTGGTGCGACTGGACAAGGGATACATAATTTATACACGCAATTCTGCATCAATTGGTTATTAAAAGTGCTCTCATTGTGATGTACTGTATTAAGTATGTAAGAAGGAAGAGATAAATCTAGTTCCCAAGGTAACTAACTCCAGATTACAGACTGAGGGCAAAACTTCACTCTGTTTCCTCTGCTCAGTAGATCTCACCACAAGAGGCTTGTTCTTACATATGGGAGGTCTCCACGTAAGGTCCCTGAGTTCTTCACAAAAGGCTAAAGCCAGCTCTTCTTTCATATGTGCCACTAACTGGGCCACTATCGTGTGACAACCCTGAAGGGAACTTGCATTCAGGCTGGGTCCTGCGATGGGGCTTAGAGCTTGGAGTTCCTCTGGGGTCCTGAGACAATTTTATGCTGGGAGACCTCTGAAAAAAGAGGTCTTGAGAAAAATAGCAGGAAGAAATCTCGGTTCGATTCTTTGCTGTATCACTGCGTCTTTGTGTAACCTTGGGCAAACTAGCTAAGCTCTCAGCTTCCCTAGCTGTAAAGTGGGGATAACAGTGACAGCTAAGCGAGGCACTGTGCTTATGGGCACAAGTTACGGGAGGCAATGCTAATTGTAAGGCAACGTACTTAGGCAGTGGGGATGAGCAGTAGAAGATAGCCTCGGTTGTCTTCTGCTCTCTGTTGGTGACTGGGTGTATGACAGCAAACACATCCTTTAAGCTCCTTTTTTTATCCCAATCCATGTTATTCGTATTCCACTGACACCTACAAGCCCCCGTTCTGGGCTCGGACCCAATGCACAAGTACAGACAAGAACCTGCCTGCCCCGGACAGCTTCTATTCCAGGCTGCCGATTTTCTGGGAGTGTAACTGGGACTACTCACCAGCGAGCTCACTTCAATGATGTGAGCGCCGTGCTTTGGGATCCTTGCTAGCCAGTCTAAACACCAGAGTGTTGCTTGCTTCCATTACCAGCTCATGAGCAACAGCCTTTCCCAGAGGCATTTTCCATATCCAGGAAAAAAAGAGGGGGCAATTAGAGGGGAAAGAGGGCAATGTAGCCAGCCATTCAGAAATACCACCTGAAACAAGAAGTCTGTACAGAAACCTGCAGAGAGGAGAGGGCCCCTGTATTATTCCTGCTACATTCCCCCTTCACTGCTAATAGGGTTCTTTTCTCTCTTTGTATGCGATTTCCGCTGGGAAAAGCTGGCTGGTTTCCACAGTTTGGTGTCAGTAATAGTATCCTGAGCGCTCAGAGCCTGTTCCAACAGCATGTCGGAGTGGATTCTCTAGGGAGGAGAAAAACCAACAGTGGATCCAGAGTCAAAGCCCTGGAAAGTCCAGAGTCTCATTCTGTCTTTGGGCCTGCTCCAAAGCCAAACTGAAACTAATGCAAAACTCTGCTGCTTTCCGTATCCGCTGGTAGCATCCCCCTCCCCGTGCCCCCTTTCCCTTTCCTTTTCTCATCCTAGAATGAAAGGGCAGCCGATAATGAGAGGCAAACAAAATTAAAGTCAAGAGATTTTAACCCATTCAGATTTTAACAACACTGCTGTCATTATGACTATGGCTTAGGTAAGAAAACAGACATGGGAAGTGACCTGGGATTCTGGTCTCACAGCACGACAGCCACTGAGCCAGGGACAGACTCAGCTCTGCTGACTCCTACAGTGATAGCGTATCCACTAGGCCACACTGCTTCCCAGCTGCATCATCCTTTTCTATGCTTCTCACTTCCTTTGAATCACAACCTGGCTACTGAATCTCCCTTCATCACTGCCTCCCTTTTGTTGCCCACCCTACCCAAGCAGCCACATACATGCACAACCCCAGGGCAAATGACCAGCAATCACAGTCTAAACCATTGTCTGTCTTTTTTGGGGGGTGCTAGCAGCCACTTACAATAAACAGAAATGCTGCACCTATTTTAGCACTAGCAGCAGCAGCCAGCCTGCTACCTCTGCTGCCATCAGCACTTCTTTTCTATTATTGCAAACAGCAGGAACCGGCTTCACTTGGGTCCCTGCAAGCCCCACAATTGGTTTTATCTTCCCCATCTAAGAAGCATCACCATTCCCCTCCTAGCTGTGCCTCCCTGGAGAAAGGTGATTATTCTCTATTCAATCCCTATAGGACTTACCCAAGAAGGACTTTCTCTGCTTCCTTTTTTATCAAAGTCCTTTATTGTCTGTTTCACTAAAAAAGTTTCCTGCCATACTAATGCCTCCGAGTCCCACTTCTGCTCCCTGGCAACGTCACGCTTAGCAATTCATGTCAAAGACATGCTTTAGAAACCCAACTGGTTTTTCCACTGACTGCAACTGTGGCCCCGAGAGACAGGTGTGTCTCATGGAGCCATGATGTGAGGTTGTCAATGAATCATCCCTTCATTGGGTAGCTGGGTCATGTTTTAGCCCCCAGGCATCACCCAAACCCCTGTCATTATCTGACTGGAGAGACTCTTCTATCTTGGTTGGGGTGGGGGAGGAATTGGGGGGAGCATCCTAAGTGCACCTCTTTGGGACAAGGATGGATTGTTATCTTCCTTGTATAGGACCTAAAGCATGAGAGAAGGCCAAGGCTGGGCTCACTGAGTTTGAACCACAGCCTCAATGGGCAGCAAGGAGTAGCTGGAATGAAGGAAGTTTCCTCTGGTCCACTGGCCTCTCAGCTATATGCATGACTGGGCCAAGTACACAGACCACCAGGCTAGACGTATACCCTTTGGTTGTTCTACACCCCATTAGTACTATTCTGGTCCTACGGCATCAAGGAAGACTGGAGCAGAAATGGGAGTCAACCAGGATCTTCTGAGTCCCGGCTCAGAGCCGTAACCACAAAATCACTCCCCCTCCTACTCTAAAAGGGCAGTTTTAAAGAAGTCTTAGGCCTTGGCTCCTCTTTATATGGGCAAAAACTGTGCCAATGGTTTCATTCCTGAAAAATGTCTGTACAACAGAAAATCGGGGCACGAGTCTCCAGTGACCTCATGTGTGTCAGCAGCCAGCTCATTAAAGGTGCAAATAGCCAAGTAGCATCCAGCCTCAGACTTCCCATGACAGCCCAAATATGGAAGCTTTAACATGGTTTCTTTAACATGGAGTGAGATAGCCAGGAAAGGAAAAAGGGAGAAGCAGTAGTTGAGCAAAGAGAGGTCACAGCTGGCTGCAGAGAGCAGAAAGAAAGCTGTGATCCAGTAATAATGGTCTATTACAGATATTACAAGTAAATTCTGTTCTTTTAGACTGGCATAAATTTGACTTTGTGGACTTAATTTGGATTTCCACCTGTGACAGCAGACTATAGCAGACTACAAACCTAGCCCCTTATCCCTGGTGAAATGCTTCATCAGCCATCTGAAGTGGTTCCGCTTGGCTCCCCAGCTGGGTAATAGACCTTGTGGGTGTGTAAAGGATATGCACAAATTCAAGTAATTTTGATTAGCCCCATAGGTCACATGACATCATTTCTGCTCCTTGAACAGATGAGCAGGACTCTTTGACTCAGCAGCCTGGCACAAAGGGACACATTCCTGCATCTGCATTTTCTTTTCTGCAAGTAGTTTGCAAGGGACACCAAAACCTGGCTGTCCTCACACCCTTTACTCCACATGAACTTGGTGAGGGAAGGAACAGAGACACAGACCAAATGAACTGGTCTCAAATATTCAAACAACTATCTGCACAGCATTATTTCATCCTACTGCTGCCTGGACAGAATAGCTTCATTTGAACCCACGCCAGGCCCCAGGGGTGTATACATCACCAGTCTGCACATTTTTTGCTGAAGTTCAACAAGCAAAAAAAGAATCAAGACAGAAATGAATTGATTGAATTTCATGGCTTTTCTCGGAGCAGAAGGACCTTTCAACATGTGCAGGGGTAGGAGGCAGAAAGAGCAGCAAAGTGTTACAGTTACTGGGGGGGGGACCCCAGAGGTATGGACAATAAAAGCAACATAACCAAGCATCCTTGTGCTGCGGAAGGAGCCTATATTTGAGCTCCTATATTCTTTTCCCCCTTTTTTGCTGTGAGCTCCTGTTTTCTAGGGCTGTCTCAGGTGATGGAGAAGAAAAGAGCTGCAGTAGGGGAATGCAGCACAGCAGGGCACTGAGAAGTGACAGCAAGTGGCTTGTCTGAGCCTTTTAGAGCTCACCCAGTGGTAGAACAATGAGCTGCTTGCTGCTTCCAGCTGCTGGAACTTAAAACTTCTGGTCCTTTCTGAAACTTTTGGGGTCCTCCTGCCTCTGAAACTCCATCAATTTGGTGTAGAGTGCCTGAGTCCCAACAGTGTAATGCAGGTAGCTGGAGATGTCCTTCTGGCAGGGCTTAGATTACAAAGGGGAAGGTCCCCAGCTCACTCAGTTAAATTACACAGTTCATCAAAAATGTCCCAGCTCCCTGCTTGGGCCTTTATTTATTAATAAAGCATGAATCCAAATGGGTGGAGCTCAGACTAACCTTCCAGGCATGGCTGCTTGAAGGGCTCTTCTCTCAGCCCTGTTCAGTCCATCCCTGAGACCATCTCTCCTAAAAAGAGTGACTTTCCCACTCTCTTCTATGGGAGGGTGACAAGCTGCTCACCCCGGCGAG
>NW_005841989.1:1151201-1158089 GCF_000455745.1 Alligator sinensis
AGCAGGAATCACTGAACCATTTTTCAGCTGGACCAGTGCTGCCTGACAGAGGAGGCAGGGTGGTGGGCACTGCTCACCTGTTGAAATTATTATTGGGATTATTGGGGAGCTAATTGCGACAGGTTAGAGCTGTTTGAAGCTGCAGCTTGAGCTGTACACACACACTGTGAATAATAAGTTGGAAGGCAAAAGCAATTCCAGCCATTTATGTAACAGAGGGAGGAGGCACCATCCCCCACAGTGCACTAAACACAATGTTTCTATCCAGGATAATCCATTCACCTGATATGCAGAGCTGAAGACAGGTACCATCCGCTTCCTGGTCATTAATCAGAGTCTGGGTTTCATGGGGGATATTCATATTTTCTTCCCTAATCTGCAGCTGTTAAATAAAGGACAATAGTATTCCTCCTCTAATATACGGCATATGTCTTACCTTCCCTTTTTGATACAGTCCCTGTGTTACTATAATTCAGCATACTTGATACTCTGCAGGGATAGAACCAAACCAAGCTCCCCCACGTAAGCTCGGTATTTTTTCTCTGTTGCTTAAATTTCCAAATTTTCACCAAATCCCACTTAAATTCTACCTTTGTTCTGCAGAGCCCTGGCAGGCAAAGAGTTATTTCATTAAATAATACCTTTTCCCCCCTGACTAACAGTGAGTTAAAAAGTGCTTCATGAATTCATTGCACTACACAAAATGGAAATAATAAAACTGTACCAGAAGCAAATCACTCTTCAGAGCAGGGACTTTTTTATTGTTAAGTGTTTGAAGAGTGCTTAGTAAAATGGGAGTTCAATCCAAGATTGGAGTCTTTGAGCTGTATAGCAACAAAAATAATAATAATAATAATTAATAATACAGTCAAATGCAGTATTGGAAGACTGGTGTAGGCAGAAACAGTATGTACCACAAGTTTGTGAATGCTAGGGATGGAATTGGACTTAAAGTTGAACTGGGATCTGAGTTTTGTCATTGCTGGCAGAAACTTTCTGTGTAGCCTTGGAGGGCAAGACATTTCAGTGCTCTGTGCCTTTGTTTCCTGGCTGTAAAATGGGAGAAGTAGAGTAGTATGAAGAATAAATTTATTTGTAATTGCAAAGCATGAAGTTGTTACAGTGAAGAGCACTGTCATGGATGGGTATAAACTGTTCAGGAAGGACAGGCAGGGGAGAAGAGGAGCAGGAGTTGCACTTTATGTAAAAGAGCTGTGTGATTGCTCAGAGCTCCAGTATGAAATGGGAGACAGGGCTGTTGAAAGTCTCTGGGTTAGGGTCAGAGGGGAGAGCAACAAGGGTGATGTCATGGTGGGGGTTTGCTACAGACCATCAGACTAGGAGGAAGTGTGGATGAGGCTTTCTTCAGGTAGCTGGTGGAAGATTCCCAGTCACAGGCCCTGGTTCTCATGGGAGACTTCAATCACCCTGACATCTTCTGGGAGGGCAACACAGCAGTGCTCAGGCAATCCAGGAAGTTTTTGGAGAGTGCTGGGGACAACCTCTTGGTGCAAGTGGTGGAGCAGCCAACTAGGGGCCATGATCTTCTTGATCTGCTGCTCGCAAACAGAGAAGAATTGGTGGGAAATGTAGTAGTAGATGGCAACTTGGGCAGCAGTGACCATGAGATGACTGAGTTCAGGATCCTGAGGAAAGGAAGGCTGGAGAACAGCAGAGTAAGGACCCTGGGCATCAGAAAATCAGATTTTGACTCCTTCAGGGAACTCATGGGCAGGATCCCCTGGGAAACCAGTCTGAGGGGGAGAGGAGACCAGGAAAGATGGCTGTACTTCAAAGCAGCCTTACTGAGAGTGCAGGAACAAACCATCCTGATGCGCAGGAAGACTGGCAAGTATGGCAGGAGACCAGCTTGGCTTAGTAGGGAACTCTTCAGTAAACTAAATCACAGAAAGGAAGCTTATCAGAAGTGGAAACTTGGACAAAACTAGGGAGGAGTATGAGAGCATTGCTCGGGCATGCAGGGATAAAGTCAGGAAGGTCAAAGCGCAATTGGAGTTGCAGCTAGCAAGGGATGTGAAGGGTAACAAGAAGGGTGTCTACATGTATGTCAGCAGCAAGAGGAGGATCAGGGAAAGTGTGGGTCCCTTACTGAATGGGGGATACAACCTTGGGACAGAGGATGCAGAAAAGGCTGAAGCGCTCAATGCCTTTTTTGCCTCAGTCTTCACAGGCAAGGTCAGCTCCCACACTATTGTACCGGGCAGCACAGTTTGGGGAGGAGGTGAGCAGCCAACAGTGGTGAAAGAACAGGTTAGGGACTACTTAGAAAATCTGGACATATAGAAGTCCATGGGGCCAGATGGGAATCACCCAAGGGTGCTGAGGGAGTTGGCTGATGAGATTGCAGAACCACTGGCCATAATCTTTGAAAACTCCTGGCGATCAGGAAAGGTCCCAGATGATTGGAAAAGGGCAAACATAGTGCCCATATTTAAGCAAGAGAAAAAGGAGGATCCAGGGAACTACAGACCAGTCAGCCTCATCTCAGTCCCTGGAAAAATCATGCAGCAGGTCCTCAAGAAATCCACTTCTAAGCACTTGGAGGAGAAAAAGGTGATTAGGAACAGTCAGGATGGATTCACCAGGGGCAAGTCATGCCTGACCAACCTGATTCCTTCTGTGATGAGATGATGGGCTCTGTGGATGCAGGAAGAGCAGTGGACAAGATATACCTTGACTATAGCAAGGCTTTTCATACGGTCTCCCACAACAGTCTGGCAAGCAAGCTAGGGAAGTACGGATTGGAGGAATGGGCTGTTAGGTGGATAGAAAACTGGTTGGATCATCAGGGTCAGAGGGTAGTGATCAATGGCTCGAGGTCTAGTTGGCAGCTGGTATCAAGTGCAGTGCCCCAGGGGTCAGTTCTGGGGCCAATTTTGTTCATACTTGCAAATCTTTATCACCAATCTGAAAGATGGGATATAGTGCACCCTCAGTAAGTTTGTGGATGATGCCAAGCTGGGGAGAGTAGTAGATATGCTGGAGGGTAGGGCTAGGATTCAGAGAGACTGACTGACTCTGTGGACATGGGGAGACCAGTAGATGTGGTGTACCTTGATTTTAGCAAGGCTTTTGATATGGTCTCCTACAACATTCTTGCAGGCAAGGTAATGAAGTACAGCCTGAATGAATGGACTGTAAGATGGACAGAAAACTGGCCGGAGCAAGGGGGTCAGAGAGTAGTAATCGATGGCTTGATATCTAGTTGGCAGCTGGTATCAAGTGCAGTACCCCAGGGGTCAGTCCTGGTACTGGTTTTGTTCAATGTCTTCATCAATGATCTGGAATATGGCATAGAGTGCACCCTGAGTAAGTTTGCAGATGATGCCAAGCTGGGGGGAGTAGTAGATATACTGGAGGGTAGGGCTAGAGTTCAGAGAGACCAAGTTAAACTGGAGGACTGTGTCAAAATAAATCTCATGAGGTTCAACAATGACAAGTGCAAAGTCCTGTGCTTAGGACAGAGCAATCCCATGCACCAGTACAGGCTGGGGGCTGACTGGCTGGGCAGCAGCTCTGTAGAAAAGGACCTGGGGGTTACAGTAGACAATAAGCTGAATATGAGCCAATAGTGTGCCCTTGTTGTGAAGAAGGCTAATGGCATCCTGGGCTGCATTGGTAGGTGTGTTGGCAGCAGGTCCAGAGAAGTGATTATTCCCCTCTATTCTGCACTGGTGAGACCACATCTGGACTCCTGTGTTCAGTTTTGGGCCCCCCAGTACAGAAGGATGTGAACAAATTGGGAAAGTCCAGTGGAGGGCAACAAAAATGTTTAGGGGACTGGCGTACATGACTTCTGAAGAGAGACTGAGGGAACTGGGCTCATTTCATCTGCAGAAGAAAAAACTGGGGGGGGGGGGGGGCGCCGGGGGGGGTTTAATAGCAGACTGGAGGGATTTAATAGCAGCCTTCAACTCCCTGAAGGTTGGTTCCAGAGAGGATGGAGCTGGACTGTGGCAGATGACAGAACAAGGAGCAATGGTTACAAGTTGCAGCAAGGGAAGTTTAGGTTTGATATTAGGAAGAACTGTCACACTAGGAGGGTAGTAAAGCACTGGAACAGGTTACCAGTTGTGGAAGCTCCATCCTTGGAGGTTTTTAAGACCTGGCTAGACAAAACTTTGGCTGGAATGATCTAGTTGGGGCTGGTCCTGCTTTGAGCAGGGGGTTGGACTAGATGACCTCCTGAAGTCCCTTCCAGCCCTCATTTTCTGTGATTCCATGATTCTAAGAAGGGTATATCTACCTTGACAAGATAACAGGCAAGTGACATAGGACTTATGGACACTGCCTCCCTGCTGCACCCAAAAACACCATCACAAAGAGAACTGCACCCTTTCAATCCCACTCTGCACATGACAGATCCCAGAAATGTAGTTGCCCTGGGTTGGTCCTGGGTGCTTGCTAGTAAGTACATTCGAGACAGAGGGCTATAACGCCTCATTTTTAGGAGTTGCTGTGACAGGAACAGTGGTGCAATGGGTGGAAGGTGGACAGTTACAGTTCGCTCAGGCCACACTCATACTCAGGATCTTTAAACACAGATGACCGGCAGGTGGGGTCATTTGTTGTGTACTCAACACATCCAGATCAGATTCTTCAGGTGGGTTTGCAGCTTTTCAGTGGAGGGAGAATTAAATATGTTTCACGCTAATAAAGTCTTGGACTCAGAGGGTTTTCCCTTAAATACTTCCAGATGATCTGCATCAGGCAGTGTCAGAGGTTGTGACCAGGGGAAAAAATGATTGTCAAAAAACCAGTTTTGTATCAGTGAATGCTAGTTGGATAAACTCCAGTTTTATTAATGGAATGACATTTCACCCTAGAAATATGCCAAAGTAATGTTGAAATGTCCTATTCTGGCTTTTTTGGGACTAAACATTTTTATTTTTCTTTCCCTGAAACAGGACTTTTCATTTTGAAAAATATTACTGTCTAAAAATAAACAGAGCCAAAACATTCATCATTTTATAAAATATTACTGTATAAAAATAAACTGAGCCAAAACATTAATCGATTGACCTCCCTTTCAACTGGCAAAAGGACAAGAAGATATCGGTTTAATTTGTGGCAAGGAAGTTTTAGGTTGGATATTAGGAAAAATTTTCTAACTGTTGTTGCGATGAAATACCAGGACAGGCCCCGTAGGGCTGGGAGCGGTTTCCTTCACTGGCAGATTCCCAGGACAGTTGGTAAATGTCTGGCAGGGACTGGACCCAGCCTCAGTGCAGGGGATTGGAATAGGTGCTCTCTTCAGGTCTATAAAACAATAATGTTTTCTCAGATTTCTGCTTCATGAAAATATAAAGATCAGATTTTTGGCTTTTCGTTACAATTTGGGATGAAGACTGAAATCTTGAAAATGTTTTTGGGTTGAGAAATACAAGTTCTAGTTAGCTTGGGGGGTGACTTTATGCCACTTCTCCAGGTCCACCCAAAGCTCAAGTAAACACAAGGGGTTTGGTGTGTGGTTTCCTACACAGTGGCCATGTCTACACAAAATGCTGGCAATGCAGTAGCCCGAGACTACTACTATGTAGTGTTGTGTGGCACATGAATGAAGCATGCCCCCAGCGGCTGGGGGGGCACGGCTGTGCTGGAGCCGGGGGGTTGGCAGACTTGGCGAGTGCCCACCAGGGGTCAGCGACCACCCACAGGCACTGCTGGCAGCATCGGTGGTGGCCAGCAGTGATTGTGGACCGCTCACAGACACCGCTGACAGTGTCGGCGGTGCCTTTTTGTAGAGGGTGCACCGCCATGCTCAGGGGGTGCACATGCACCTGCATACATCCCCTACGTGTTGCCCCTGGCGTGGCAGAAAGCATAACGTGATGCTACTGTACAGTAGTCTTGGGCTACTGCAGTCAGTGTCACAAAAAAAAAATTGTCAGTGCTACTGCGCAGTAACACGGGTTACTGCACAGGCATTTAGTGCTTGTTTATACGAGTACAAATGACTGCGTGGTAATGACTGCACAGTCAGCCTCTCGTGTAGACGTGGTTAGGAGAGAAAAGCTAGCTCTTAGATTGTAGGTAAAGTTCTTAGCATGGCTGATGGACACAGGGCCTGGTGGTTCCCTCTGCCTTTCTGGTGCCCAGACTAACTAACACGTCCTTGGCTACCTAGAGTGGTCACAAAGGCTAAATCCTAGCTTGAATATGCAGGTTGAGAATGCATTGCTGATTCTGCTGGATCAACGATCATCCCAATTTGGCCTCCCCAGTTTGGCAGCACAGATTAATTCCCAGTGAGCAGCACTGGGGATGAGAAACCCTCCAAACTAATAGTGCACAGTTTGGTCTGGCCAGTGTTTGCCCCACCAAATTCCAGGATCCTGAGAGCCCACTAAAATAGGGGCATGGTCTGCCCAGTAACTAGCAGTTTATTCAACCTCATTTTACACTGAGTGGCATTACCCAGCAGTCCTCATGCTAATGACCCTGTTCTCCCTCCCCCAGGATCATTTTCCTCACCAGCATGTGGCAGTGCTCCCCTGTTTTATGTGCATTCACCCAGTTTTGGCTTACTGCTCTCCAATTTTATTACCTCCATTTCCTTGCACTCAGCAGTGCGTGCCCAGGTACTGTAATGATCCAAAGCTTTCTGCATCTGATTGCACTGCTTCTCATTACTTGCAATGGGTATCATCTGTGAACCTGGTGAATCATGTGTATTCAGTGCCGTAATCCAAGCCATTTGCAAAAAAACTAAAATAGAGACATTAATGTACCTGGGCTCAAATGCTGACAGATGACGCTCACTGCAAATAAAGGAAAAGCAGGGGTTCCAAACACATAAGCTTGTAAATGGAGCTGTTTAAATAATTCAGATTGAGGAATAAAATAAAAGCCAGAGAGTGGTGTAGG